>NW_025859300.1:0-3315 GCF_002878395.1 Capsicum annuum
ATGATTCTATCACATTCAAACATCATCAATGAATCAAAAGTTATCCAAATTTACTTTTATCGAGACCGATTCCTTCTCACATTCATTCACAGTGTAATTAATCAATTCTTCGACTATCAATTCAAGTTTTTCACATTCAAATCCAACATCAACCAATACACAATCAAGATTCAAACATACCAAACATACAAACCATTCACGATTACGTAAAAATTAAAGAAAAAAAAGATAAAATTGGACCTCTCGATAATTGATTTATTCCGAGCAATGGATCGGAGCTCACGAACCAACAAGCCTCGACCAGCCTCAATCCAAAGCAATGCAACCTCGGTATTTCACTGTTTTTGCCAAACCAGTACGAGAATCACGAACGGGGAAAGCCCTTACCCATTCTTTTGCGTTGTTTTTCGGCGGGACTTGCCGAAGAAACAGAACGAGGGTCGGGTCTTGAATTGGAATCACGTTTTTGGTTTCGCCGGAGCTCCGGCGAGCTCGGCAGTCCCAAATCTCGGAAAATTCAAACCGGATTCACGGTGAAAGTGGATTTTCGATCAATCTCCGGTGGATTTCCCCCTTTTTCCCCAATTCCATTCTCTGCGATTCACTTCTCTCATTCCCCGATCAACTCTCCTCTTCTCACTATTTCTCTATCTCTCTCTCGAGATCTCTCACTCTCTCGATCTCTATCGTGAGTTGTACGTTTACTGGTGCATTTTCTGTCTAGAAGAGAAGAGAAGAAATAAAAATGGAGTATCGCGAGAGGTCCGTGTTGTGTGGAATCTGTCCGGACTATGGCTAGGTGAGTGTGTGCGTTATGTGTTCTATGGAAGCTGTGTATGATGTTCTTGAGGGTCCAAAATGGAAGAAGACCCCTTATTGGTGATGTGTGTGCTGGTACATATGCTGTGAGGTGAGGATGGGGTAGTGAGGTAGGGTAGGTGGGGTCACGTGGGGTAGGGGGTAGGGTGTGATGTGTTTTATTTTGATTGGGTAGGTTGTTAGGATAAGATGTAGGGGTTAGGATAGGATAGAATTTGTTAGGGAGTTTGTTATTTTTTGTATTTTGTGAGGGTATAATAACATTGACGAGGGTACACGGTAGGATAAAATGAAAATGGGTAAAAGTGAATAAAAATTGAACTTTAAGAGGACGAAATCACGTGTCTACAAAGGGAACACAAAAGACCAAGACAGCACAAGTTGTGCCAGAAGTAATTGATGCAGTTCATTTGTCACCAATTAACCTATTGCTTGCTGGTCGCTATATTTGCTTCACTGTTTACCTCTGTTTTGTACCTGAATTTTCTACATTTCAGCCGAGGCCCGAGGGTCTTTCGGAAACAATCTCTCTACCTTGCCGAGGTAGTGATAAGGTCTGCATATACTTTACATTCTCCAAACCTCACTTGTGAAATTTTACTATGTATTAGGTATATTGTATGTTGTTGTTGGTTGTATTAAAAGAATAAGGTGTATTAGAATAAGAGCAATGTATAAAAGTAAGTACTTAATAAGATGTAGAATACAATAAATACATGTATTATTTTTCTTATAGGTTGATTGGCGACAAATGAACTGTATCAATTACTTTTGACTCAACTTGTACTGTCTTGGTCTTCTGTGGACTGTGTAGACTGTAGTCCTTTCCTCTGCTTTTCAATAACCCAATAGTCAATATAGATGGCTGCAGAAACGATATATTCCCACTATTTCAATTTTAGTTTGATTGGGAACGATGTTAAAGGAGATTTCTGAATTTTATGATCTAAGTTTGAAATTTAGTAAATGAAATAATAAGAGGAGGACAAGTGCAGTTGCAGCAGATGGATATTTCCATATGCATGAACTAGAACTAGCTAGACTTGACGTTGAGTTTGTTGTTGAAAATTCTAATAATCAAGACATAGTTGATTCTATATGTAATTACATTATAGAGGAAGTCAGTTTTCCTGAAGACCCATTCGACGACAGGGTAAAACAAGAAAGCCATTGTCACATCAATAAAACAAAACACATAAGAGACGTTGATTGCTAGTATATAAAGAAGTGAGCCTTAGACCCTCGTGACACATTTTAAAGTCGTGCGAGCCTAATTATCCAAAACCAAAAGCCAACAATACAAAGTTATCACATCCATAGTCTTGATTGATGTACCATCCAACATGAGAATAAGTACCACTCAAAGCTTCAATAGCTTGCCCTTCTCGACTTGAGCAGAGATCTTTGAAACTTTTTACTTCCCAAATAATCATTGAGAATCGTCAAAACAGTATGTTCTTTTGTATGTTCCATTAAACAACTTTTATTCTCCTGCACCTTTGGGTTCCATTAGAGTTGTATGCTCCATCTGCAGCAAATCATGCTTCATATATATCAAGCAAGCAAATTAAAAAGAAATATTAGAGCTTTTAGACATTTTAGGTACTACAGTTACTGACCAACCCATGTCTCTATAGCTAAAAAATGCATCCTACAAAAATGGATTCTAATTAATTGACTTCCAAGTAAAGTAATTTTAATGTGGTGTTCAAACTTACAAAATTTAGGTGGATCAAAGTGATTGCAGCAAAGAATTGATCTGAAAAATCCAATAGTAGGTATAACCGACCGACATTCCAGCTTTTGCAAGCATGACAGCAAGCACGGACTGGCAGAAAGGAGTTAATTGAATGATCAAAGTACCAGTTTCTTCCGCTTGTGACCTTCGAGCGCCTTGACACCTTAATAACAAGGAATCCCCCTATTCCAGAATTAGGGGGAACACCTTTCGTCGCGCCACATGATTCTTTAATGACTGTACCGAGGAATTCTACCATACTCCGTGCGCTATGGTTGTTGATACTGCAGAGTCTACCCGGAGGTTTAGTCTAGATTGTAGTCCAGATATACACCCCAGGGTGTGACCTAGTGGTCAATGAAGTGGTTGAGAACCAGAAGTTCTCAAATCTCAAATCTCAGAACTTGATATTTGTTGCTGGTGGGAGGTGGCAGGTATCACATGCGTGAAAGCTGGCCTGGACACCACAGTTATCCAAAAAAAAAAATTGTAGTCCAGATATTCTGATCAAAGAGTAGTACTGTCAAATTACATTTTGCTATGAACTTTCTTAGATAAAGTTATTACTCCTGTTCCCTACCTAAACTGTCATTTTTCATGCTGATCTCAAGATGCTTCCTCAGCTTCACAGTGGCAATAGACGCTACACGCTGCTCAGCAAGATTTAACCAAGGAAAAGAATTATCGAACAAGCAAAGAGAAGTAATGAAAACTAAAAAGCTACATAAAAGAAAAAAAATTACTTACATTTTTCAGAA
>NW_025859301.1:0-1047 GCF_002878395.1 Capsicum annuum
TATCTACAATCTTTAGCTTTCTTAGATTGGGAGTTCTTCTAAGGATTTCCGCCAAGAAAGGAGAGAAACTAAGGGCAAGAGTCTGCAAGTTGTTGAGAAACAAAGGTTGTTCTCGATGACTTTCTACCTCAAGAAGATCGGACAAATGTATATTCCTTTTCGATATCCAACTGTCTTATCTTCGACATTGTCCACATCTCTAGTGGGAGATACAAATCTCTTGTTGTAGAATTACGAAGAATTGAATTTTTGACCAAAATAAGCCATTTTTTGAACCAATTTACCAAAATAATATGTTTTTTCAAAATTTTACAAAACTAGTATAAACGTACTTCCCAGTAACGTATTACTTTATTATTTTATTAAAAAATACAAGAGTAAAAACTGACGGTGTTTGACTTTTAACGGACCATAAAACGTTACTTATAATAACGTGTTATAAGTAATTCTTTACTATGAGTAACGTTTTCCAACCAAATAAAAATCAAATGCCTAATTATTTTAGGGGCAACCATTGCCCTAATTCTGAAAAGAAAAGAAAATTCTCTCATCTCTTTGCCACTGCCCTAATTCAAAGAAGAAGAAGAAAAATTTGTTGTGTGTCTTTCGACGCCTCTAGCTACTCCATCTCGTCTCTTTCGATACCTCTGGCTACTCCATCATCTAAGTAATTGTTGGTTCAGCTGTGTTTCGGATTGCGGAAGCCTAGGCTCAACGTCATAAAAAGGGTGTTTTTGGTACGAATCTACTCTCTATTTTTCTAGACTCAACTTGACTCTCTATTTTAAACTTTTGTATTTCTTAAATTTTACTCAGCTATGCTCTAAATTATGATTTCAGAACAAATGGATTTAAATTCTTTTTAATTTTGGGATATTTTTTAAAGGAGAAAGGATATTTGTAGACTTTGCTCATACTAAAGAGAACAATTTTTTCCTTTGTATGGCTGATTAATATGTTCATTATAATGAACATATTCACTTATGTATAGGTACTTTTATATGGCTAGTAGTAGTTCATACAAGTTGGATCCTGGGCCACTTGAAC
>NW_025859302.1:0-1011 GCF_002878395.1 Capsicum annuum
AAATGCTAGACGAATGTGAGTCGGCTTTGAATTTTTTTTTAGGTAAAGATTAGGTTTAATTGTATTATCATAATATCTCACTACTAAAAAAGCTATAAAAAGAGACCTAAAATAAGAGACCTCAAAAATAGGTCAAAAATAAGAGACCTCGTTAGGTCGTTTATCACCTCAATTTTTTAATTCTTTTTTTTTTTTTTAAAGAGGCCTCATGAGGTTAGTTAATGATAAAAAAATAGGTAAAATAATAATAGTGATTTTATGAGATCAGAAATAAATTCTGAAATAAGTTAAAGCCTAAATATTTAAAATTATATTTAAAAAATTATAAATAGTCACCTCATGACGTCTCTTTATTTTGGTCAAAGTGGTCAATTTTTTTTTTAAAATACAAATTTTTCTTTTATATTTAATAAAAAAAAATACAAACCCCAACACTCATTTAGTAACACAATTCAGTTGTCAAAGCCCACCTCCCTGCTCCTCTCACAAAATTCTTTTGCCGAAATCGCTCAAATCGGCCAAATCACCATTGCATCGATCTACCAAGGAGTGCGGTAAGTTTAATATTTTTTCTTTCTATCTGCATTGAGTGACTTGTTACGTTAATTTCTAATTTTTTGGCATTGATTTGTCTATTATTTTGACATTTCTAGTAAAGCTATCGATTCTATATTACTAATGGTGTTCTTGATTGTTTAGGTTATGAGTATTAGGTTGAAATTTTAGATGATTTGTACCAGTTGTTTCAATTTGTTTGATATTAGTGATTTAGGGTTTTCTACTGTGGATTTAGCAAAGTATCCATATAGTCAAAGTAGGCTAAACAAATTAAAACGGGGGGACTAGGGAGTAGTTTTTGGTGAGCTCACATTAAGTGAAATTAAGATGGTTTTCTTCCCACTGCTTAAGTTTGTTTGGTATTAGTGATTTATGGTGTTCTAGCGTGGATTTAGCAGAGGACAAGACACAGTGAAAGCAAAGTATCCATATAGGATATATGAGCTAGTTTGA
>NW_025859303.1:0-1055 GCF_002878395.1 Capsicum annuum
TATATATATATATATATATATATATATTGTAGTATGTATATATTTTAGTATATTTTATTTAAAGTAGCACATATATATTGAATGATGCGTATATATGTGTATATATCTTCTATGGACGTATATATTTAACGTATACATGTGTATATGTTTTATAAATAAGTATATAACTATATATATATTGTAGTATATATATATTGTAGTATATTTTATTTAAAGTAGTACATATATATTGAATGGTGCATATATATGTGCATATATCTTCTACAGACGTATATATTTAACGTATACATGTGTATATGTTTTATAAATTAGTGTATAACTATATATATATATTGTAGTATATGTTTTACTTAATGTAGTACTTATATATTGAATGGCGCGTATATTTGTGTACATATCTTCTATAGACGTATATATTTAACGTATACATGTGTATATGTTTTATAAATTAGTATATAACTATATATATATTGTAGTATATGTTTTACTTAAAGTAGTACATATACATTGAATAGGGCGTATATTTGTGTATATATCTTCTATAAACGTGTATATTTAATGTATAAATGTGTATATGTTTTATAAATTAGTATATAACTATATATAGTAGAGTACATATGTGTATATATCTTCTTTAGACGTATATATTTAATGTATACATGTGTATATGTTATATAAATTAGTATATAACTATATGTATATTGTAGTATATATATATATATATATATTGTAGTACATGTGTTTACTAATATATTGTATTATATGTTTTTACTTAAAGTAGTAAATATATATTGAATGGTGCATATATTTGTGTATATGTCTTCTATAGACGTGTATATTTAATGTATACATATGTATATGTTTTATATATTAGTATATAACTATATATATGTTGTATTATATACATATATTGTAGTATATGTTTTACTTAAAGTAGTACATACCTATTGAATGGTGCGTATATTTGTATATATATCTTCTATAGGCGTGTATATTTAACATATACATGTTTATATGTTTTATAAATTAGTATATAACTATATATATATATATAT
>NW_025859304.1:0-5660 GCF_002878395.1 Capsicum annuum
ATTCTTTTCTTTACTATTGAGAATTATGCATGATTACCAGAAATAGAAGAGCGCCCGGGCCTCCATGGTTCGGGATGCTCGTCACGGCTAGGGCCCTGGCTCGAGTCGTGACACAACTCGATGAGAACGAACTTGAAAATTTAAAGAGAAGAACCATTATGTCTCTGATACCATGAAATTTCTATGAATTGAGCTTAGATTAAAGCTATGTGATCACCATTACTGGAGAAATCAGTAGCCATAGTAGGTTGAGCAACGAAGAGAGATGAACTTAGAGGGAAGAAACTCCCATGATTTTCATATATGCTAAGCTGAGAGAAGATCTGTGTAGTGCACATAATTATAGAAGAGAAAAGGAAATCCTAACTAACTTCTAGTGCACAACTGTCAATAATTAAAATATCCTCTCCACTCCAATAAACGGCTGCAACTACGCTAACTAACACTACTACTGCAACTAATAATCTCAATAGTTTTAAATGTTTTTAGAAAAAAAAAAAAGTAATAGGAATAACATCGTTATGTTGAGAAATTTGAAGGACAAAAAAAAATACGTGAAAGCTTTAGTCATCTTATTAAGTAATTTTTGCACATTTCCTATTTTTAGAGATTTCAAAAATACTTGTTTCAGGATAACTTAATTTTAATTTTTAATTAAAGGTGTAAATAAAAGGTTTAAATAAATATGTTTATCTTCTTTTTAAAATCTCATTAAAAAAAATTATAATTTAGTAATGGATACACCTCATAGGGGTAAGTATAGTATTTTCATGGTAAAGAGGTGTAAGTGTTTGATATTAGCATATATGGATTGTATCAGAAATTGAGGTATATATTCCAATTAATCTTCCAACAATTTACGAGTACATAACTAGAATTAAAAAAGATTGAGATAGGTGTAATTGTAGAAAAAAAAATGAAGATCTGTCACTTATTTATAATTGGAATTGATGAGTGGGCACCGTTCCATTGAACTTAAGTAATAAACAAGTAATTGGAAAGACATATTGTTTGTGTTTAACGCTTTGTTATAACTGTCTAGCACGAATAATTTTTTTGTATCCTCTTGAAGCCACACATCTTTTGGAAAAGCAGAAGATTCTGTGAAAGATCATGTAAAATTGAAATGAAATTTGTTACAAAGAGGGGAGGGAACCAGTTAAAGGAATATTTGATTTGTAAAACTTGAAACAGGGTTGGGATGTTTAGTTAATTACTAACATGCACTCTAGTCTTCTTCAGCTATTAGTTAGTAAGAATAAGGTGGAATACTTTGTTCATGTTTGAAGAAATTGTTGGGATCCACCTTACTCTTTACTTTAGCGAACCTCTCAAAGTTCCCATTGAAATACTTCTCATCCCACATTTTGGCCTTTGAATAGCTGTAGTCCTCTTTATTAGTCCCGAAATCAAGGTCCCTGTAAGTCAGGTAAGCAGTTCTTGGAGATTTTGCAACATATGGCTCCATTTCCTTGTACAGTTTCCTCAACCATGCCATCTTCTGGCTTGATATGCTCTCACTGTTGTCAGACCAGCCTACCGTGTACTGAATATTATACAAATTCCCTTTTCTATGAGGGAATGGAGTTTTAGATTCAGAGATTTCATTCATTTTTCCACCTAATGGCTCCAAAATCATCCGCGGTCCTGCTTCCTTCAAGAATGTTCTTTCTATCATTTCCCAACCACTTTCCGGAATTGGAGTCTTCACAAAATCAGATGTCCCTTTGTAATAATGCTTCTGTGTTGGTATAGTCTTATCAAGCAAAACTTCAAGTGGTGAGGTTATTTTTCTGAAATAGAAATAAAAGGCTGACTGAATCCAAGAAACTTCATAGCATCTTTTCACTGCACCAGCAGTAGTATTCTCTTGAAAACAATCATTTCACTCGATATTAAACTCATGGAAGTATTGTTGACACCTAATTTTTGCCCTCCACAACTACGTTTAATCTCGAGTTTCTTCGATTTTCAAATAAAATCACAACAGTTATATTTTCCAAATAAATGCATTTTAAAATAGGTATTTGGGTTAAATTTGTCGCTTAAGTGATAATTATATATTTTCGTATTTGCATATATGAGTTTGTATAAATGATGTTATTTAAATTAACATTTTCATCAAAATTGGACTTTAAATTAAGGATTATTTGAAAAATAAATTTAAATAATTAAATCTTGATTTAAATACAATTTATTCTTACAAATAATCTATTTGGAGAAATACTTGTTTGATTTTATTAAATCAAGAAGCTCGGGATCGAGCAAAGGATTAATTCGTATCTAATTTCAATTGAATTAAGTCAATCTATTTAAATTTGGACCTTAACTGAAATTAATTCGACCATAATTTCAATGCAATTGGTCGATTGAGTTTAAATAGACTAAATTTTAAATGAAATTGCCTAACGTTTCTTTATTTTGGCTATTTAATAAATAGCCAAAATAGCCTAACCTATCCATATCATAATTTAATTGAGGGTTAGTTTAAATTAATCCCCAATTTTCCAAGCCCAACACAACAACCCAACAATAATCAACTTAACCGGCCCAATTTAACACAACAACAATTTCAGCCCACTAGCAGCCCAGTTTCTTTTGTATTATCATTTTATTTCAGCCCAACAACAACCTTCCAACCCGGCCCATCCCATATATCTCCTCTCCTTCAGCTAAAACAATAGTATCAGCTTCAAATTTTCGATATGACAATCAGTGTACAACCTTCGACCACAAACAACAATAACTCTCTACCCAAATCCAAGGACCCGATAACACCCCCAACAACTCCCCAACAATCCGAACAACCCGTCTCGATAATTCTCACACGCGTCTTACGCGATATTACAACGAAGAAAAACTGTGAAGCTTCTAGAAAACAGCTTAGGTGTCACCTCCAACAGCTCAAATCTGCGAATCTCGGGATGAAGGTACAAATTTGGTACATATTTGGACGATTTTTATTGGTTTGGTGGAGACTATTCCATTTTTCCCATTTTCTATTGGCCTTTCTTGGAAATCGGTTGAAGATAATCCAAAATGGGGGTCCTTGTTGATGAAACCCCAAGACAAAGTGGAAATTTGAATTTCAAATTCCAAAATATCCTATTTGTGGAATCCCTAAAAACCCCTAATTCGGTCTTCTATATAAGGACCCATTGCTTCACTGTTTCGGAGAAAGAAAGAGGAGAGGGGGGATTTTTTATAAGCTAGCGAGGTTCAAATTTTGGGAAGAAATTTTTCTCTAGGGTCCGAAAAGAGAAGTTGGAAAATTAGGGTCTGGAAAACTGTGGGTTCAAACATTTTCTGAGAAAGAAAAGAAGAAGGAAAAACTTATGAGCGAAGATTCAATCTTTTTTTTTAGTGGAAATTTTTTTTCCGAATGTTGGTCTGCCTAATCAATGTTCCGAAGCTAACTACGACGCTTCTCCGGTGGTGGTGAAATTCGACGTCAACCCGTAGTTTCATTTTGCTGCTCCAAAAGAGGTAAGTTCCATTTTGCTGCTCCAAAAGAGGTAAACACTTTTTAACTTTTGTCGTTGTTTTCTTCTTCTTCATCTCTTTCTTCAAGATTTCGTTATAATAATGTCATTGTTTGCTGGGAACTGATTGTTGTTAGGAGCTTTGATAAGCCATAGGACTCTATGATGAATATGTTGACGTGTTCTTCTTCTTTGCATTTCGGTTCATGTTGTTTTTTAGGGGTCGTTGAATATCATCTCGTTATAAATCAGTTGTTGATTTCCTTTTAGGCTATGTTGGTTTCTTTTCATCTGCTATTTGGTTCAATGTTGTCATCATCCAAGAGTCCCTACTTGAACCTTTCTTCTATTTGCTAAGCCTGTATTGGTATCCGTATTGTCTTAGGTCTTCTTTTTCTGTCTTGAGATGAATAATTTGCTCGGTTGAAATCTTTTTTGTATCCATGATCATTCCTCAGGATAAGTAGTTAAATACTATAATTTAGAACCGGCTATGTTTGGCACTCAAACAAGTTCATGCTGAATCCTGAATTGACAGAAGGTTTATTTACTAATTGTTGTTCTTTTTTTTTTCTATTTATTGTCTGCATCACCCCTTATATTTCTCCCCTCTAAGATCTGTGATACGAATTTTGACTCGTTAAAGTCAATATAGTAAAATAGCTTTTACTCTTAATAACCCAAGGAATTTATGGCGTGAACCCATGTGTTATTTCGATTGTACCCCTGGATTGAGCTTCGAAAAATATTTGCTCGTTTGGAAAGTTTTTTCTTTATCATTGAATCTGTTTATTTGTCCTTATGATATAGAGAGAGTTCTTTTTTTTCATGCCATTATATTCAAGTATCCCAGATAGCATCAATTAGCTTTTTCTTTTTATTTGAGTATAGTTCCCTAGAGTTTACCGTGATTTTGCTTGCTGTCTATTTTCTTGTGTTGAGATTTCTGTAGCTAAGTGGAAAATGTGCAAAGGGATCTTCCAACATTACGTTGATTTAGTCTTTGTTACCACTCGGATTCCAAAGGATATCATTGGAACTCATCTCACCTTTCGGGCTTTGCCTTGACCTTTAATCTGCTTTTGACTATAAATTTTCCATGGGAGGTGAAATATTCAATTATTGGAATAGTTGCTTCTTCCTTTGAGCTGCTATCTAAATGTTCTGCGTTTGATACTTTTGTTTAAACGTTTCCTTGCTAAAGTTTCCCTACCTGGACCCTTTAGCATCTAGTTTAAATGTTAATAGTAATCTGCCATCCCGTCCAACGGATTCACTTAAAGCGTGGCAAAGAATGATTAATCTGCTAAATGTAAAAAAATTTGCCTAGGATTTTGTCTCACAATATGCTAGCAAATGGTGTAAGATCATCTTATTTCAGAAAGTATGCATGCCTACAAGCAGATGTCTTTTTTTATATTTATTTATTCAAATTTTCCTTATTTTGGATTTCTTGATTCATCTCTTGTATATTGTTTTACATTAATAGTAGTGCTTCTGCACTTATTTCTGTATTTCATTTAGCATCAAAATAATTTTTGTATGATTCAACAAACAATTCATCAGTTGTTGAATCATGCCATTTTGCTGATTCAACTTTCTTCCTTCTCAGGTATATTCTAATATCACTCTTTCAGTGTTTCAAAAATGCTTCAGCTGAGGAATCATGCTATTTACATGATTCAACTTACTCTTCTCAGGAAGCTCCTAATCTCACTGGCAGTTGAATCATGTCATTTAGGTGATTGATTCCACTTGCATCAGTGTATGTAATACGAATACTAACATCACAGGAAGGAAGTTTGACTATTTTGTAGGGCTGCTCTCTTCTGCGTCGACTGCTATGTGCTAAAGGCTGCGGAATAAGAGCGGTAAGGCTTTCGCATTTACTTTGTTACATTTTGCTTAGCATCAATATTTGTTTAACATTAATATTGTATCTTATACAGTGTAACATTAGTGGTAGTTCCTTCAATTTGCTTTCGTATTTATCTTCATTTCACATATATTAATTTCCTTTTTCTTTGCTTTGCATGTGGATACATTTGAGTCTTAAATGGACTCTTCCCGATTTTGCATTATCGATATGGGCCACTAAGGCCCATCCTTCTCGTGTCAATTTTGAAGCCCCAGAAAGGACAATCACCTTACATATGGACACAAAAGAAGAGGAAGAAA
>NW_025859305.1:0-3990 GCF_002878395.1 Capsicum annuum
TACCTTAGATTACTATGTTTAAAGAGTAGAACTCGGATCTTGATTTGTTCCTTGGAAATCTTGGACTTAAAGCTTGATTTCTTGATCTTTGGGGAAAGTATTAGGGTTTGAAATTAAGAGGATTGAATTGGTTTGGGATATATTTTTCTCAAATCACGATTTAATTTCGTATTATGGCTGAGGTAAGATGACCGAAAAGACTAAAATACCACCAAGGAAACAAAAAAAGTCACAGCAATCCCTCAGTTGACAAACTGATATACTGAAGTAAATTGGGCATAACTTTTTACTCCGAAGTTGGATTTGGACAAAACCAGTTGTGTAGGAATGAGGACTCAAAGACCTTTCATTTGATATATAGAAGGCCTCCCAGTTTGTTATATACAGAAAGTTATGCTCGATGGAAGTTGACCCTGATCTGTTGCCAAACTACGCCCAGTCTGCTCCCCATCTGCTGAAGCAGATGCAAGGCAGACTAAACTAGTGTGTTGTGCCTCTAAATTGCGCCCAATATGCTCCCAATCTACTGGAGTAGATGCAAAGCAGATTAAACCAGATTGGATGGAAAATACTCCTCTTTGAAAAGTCTTAAATTTTAGCTCGGCTATTGGATTTAGGCGAGATTGGTACTGTTGGAAAGATACTTCGAAGACCTTTCATTCTATATATAGTAGGTCTTCTAATTCATTGTCTACAAGAAGTTATAGTCGATGAAAGTTGACCTAAATTGGAGTGTCCACTAAAACTTAATAGATGAAATAGTTTTTCAACTCGTCCTAGAGTTAGGGGATTCTTGTGACCTCAATTCATATTCAAAGGTATTCACACACTATAGGATTAATCATCACACATGTATTAACAAAGAATCATTGGGTTCGGGCCTATGCGCATAGGAACGATGGTTAAAACTTTAGCCCAAAAGTATGGGGTGTTACATTATCCCCCTTGGGATCATTCGTCCCCTAATGATGACTCAGGATATAACAAGCACGATTTAAAGAACTAAATGGATGAAAAAGAGTAGTATAGGTTTTGTAGCTTCTAAATCATCATCCATGACTTTAAAAAGAGCCGGGTACCTCTCACGCATATCATCTTCTGACTCCCAAGTAGCTTCCTTGGCTTTTTGATTCCTCCACATCACCTTAACCGAAGTTATTTCCTTACTCCTCAACTTTCGAACTTGGCGATCCAAAATGGCAATGGGTTCTTCTTCATACGACAAGGAGTCTTTCACATTGATCTCCTCTAAAGGCAACACTAGGGAATGATCTCCAATGCAATTCCTCAACATTGACATGTGGAATACTGGATGAACAGATGCTAGGCTTGCAGGCAAATCTAACTCGTAGGCAACCCTACCGATCTTCTTCACAACCTGGTAAGGTCCTATGTAACGAAGAATAAGCTTCTCTTTATTTCCAAAATACATGACTCCCTTCATAGGGGTGAATTTAAGAAACACCCAATCACCAACCTCAAATTCCAGCTCCCTTCTTCTAACATCGGCATAGGATTTCTGGCGACTCTGGACTGTCTTGTGTTGTTCTCTAATGATTTCACCTTCTCCATTGCCTGATGAACAATATCAAGCCCAAAAAACCATGTTTCACCTAATTCATACCACCTAATCGGTGATCTACATCTCCTCTCATAAAGTTTCTCAAAAGGGGCCTTCTTAATGCTGGCATGGTAGCTATTATTGTACATAAACTTTATCAATGGCAAATGATCTATCCAACCACCTTTGAAGTCAATTACACAAGCTCTCAACATGTCCTCAAAGGTCTGATTGGTGCGCTCAACTTGCCTATCCGTCTGAGGGTGGAATGTAGTGCTCAGATTCACCTGGGTACCTATTCCACTCTAAAAAGATCTCCAAAACTGTGAAGAGAATTGCGTACCTCGATTGTATATAATGGATACCAGTGCCCCATGCAACTGAACTCTTTCCTTAATGTACAACTTGGTATAATCATCTCCCGAATAGTTAGTCCTCACAGATAAAAAGTGTGCTGACTTGGTCAGCCGATCCATAATTACCCAAATGGAATCATACTAGTTTCGGGACCTCGAAAGTCCTATGATAAAGTCAATATTGATCATCTCCCATTTCCACAAAGGCAGAGCTATCTCTTGGGAAGTACCACCTGGTATCAAATGTTCCTCTTTAACTTATTGGCAATTCAAACACTTGAAAACAAAATCAGCTACATCACGCTTCCTATTATTCCACCAAAATATAGTTTTAAGATCATGATACATTTTAGTAGAGCCTGGGTGAACAACATACCTCAAAGTGTGAGCCTCATCAAAGATTCTTTTCCACAATCCATCCACATCCGGTACATATAACCTACCTTAATATCTCAAAATCCCATCACCACCAATTTTAAAAGACATCACTTTCTGTTGACCCACATCTTTCTTAATTTACATCAAAATGGGGCACTCGTTCTGCTTCTCATTCACTTCAGCACATAGGGAGGATTTTGCTATCTCATGCACAACTACTCTTCCATCTTTAGAATCCAAAAGCCGCACCCCTAGATTTGCAAGTCGGTGAATATCTTTCACCATCTCTCTTTTTCCTTCTTGAACGTGAGAAAGACTACCCATAGATAATCTGTTGAGGGCGCTGGCCACTACATTTGCCTTGCCCGGATGATAGTGCAGACTCTTGTCATAATCCTTCAAAAGTTCCAACTAACGTCTCTGCCTGAGATTTAATTCTTTTTGCGAGAAAACATACTACAAACTTTTGTGGTCAGTAAATATATCAACGTGCACCCCATACAGATAATACCGCCATATTTTTAGTGCGAACACCACAACCGCTAACTCCAAGTCATGGGTGGGGTAGTTTCACTCGTGCACCTTAAACTGCCTAGATGCATAAGCTACCACCTTACCATGTTGCATAAGTACACACCCAAGTCCCACTCGAATGCATCACAGTATATAACAAAACCATCTGTACCCTCAGGAAGGGTCAAAACAGGTGCAGTAGTCAATTTATCTTTCAACTTCTCAAAACTATTCTCACAAGAGTCGGACCACATAAATTTCACCTTTTTCTGTGTCAACCTGGTAAGTGGAGCAAAATAGACAATTTCTCATGGGTTTTAACGAGCTCTACGCTATAATCTGAGCCAGTATACTTATGATGAACCCTTTGCCCTCCATGGCACAGGCATTTGCATTGCTGGTTCAAGAACAGAAACAAAGAAAGTTTAAGTCTAATCCTCACACCTTTGCAGAATCTTTTCCTCTTAATGCTAGCTCATCAGGTTATTACTCAGTAAGTTCCTCTTACCTTAATGTTGGCTCATCTGGAAATCTTAGAGTGAAATAAATAATGGTGATATGTAAACACTTGACGATGCTAGTTATCTTATACATAGAGGGAAAGAAATTTCAAATACAACACCACCCCAGACCGTGCCACTCCTAGCTAAACCCATCTATATATAATCTTATCTCTAGATTTATTCAAGAATTTGACTTTGAGTCTAGTACATCATGAGAAAAAGTTGTACAAATGAACAAATTCTTAACTACTATAAAATAGAAATAATTGTTGCCATGCGACTAGGAGGTCACAGGTTCAAGCTGTGGAAACGATAAGGTTGCGTACAATAGATCAATAAGGTTGCGTACAGTAGATCCTTGTAGTCTGGCCCTTCTCCGGACCCATCGCATAACGAGATCTTTAGTGCACAACGCTGCCTATACAACAGTTTAATTTGAGATGTAATCACTTGAATATTTATCCTTTCCCCATAGCATAATAGCTCATGCTCTGTCAGTTTGGTTATAGAAAGCCCATTTTATCATACTACTATGCAATTTTTCGCATGAAGCCCCTTATGTTGAAAAAAATAAAAGAAATTGGTAGCCTTCAAATTCTGTGTTTTGCTGTTTTAATTTTTTGTGGCAAAGTACAGTAACTGTTACTCTTAGGCCCTAGAAAGACTTTTCTAGTGTCTT
>NW_025859306.1:0-1544 GCF_002878395.1 Capsicum annuum
TAACCATAGGATTGCTCCACTAGAAAGGTCGGGCATTCATTACTACGAGTCATGGTAAAATCTTGGTTTATTTAATCATCAGGGACTCCCAAGCACACGAGTTTTCTACAAATAAAAAAAATCTGTTTATCAAAGTGCTTCTCCGATTGCTCAAGACATCTCTTTTCAACCGAGGAACAAAACAAGATCATTTCGGGCTATCAGCGCTAATGGATCAATCCTTATTGAACTGGTGAATTCACCTATTGCCAGTCTTTTATACCTGCTGCCTTGTTCGGAGTTGACCCTCTTTATACTTTGATTCCCGGGAAAGCTCTAAGTGAACCTCCTTCCTAACCGAAAGAATGGAATCCGGTAATCCAACAATAAGATAAGGGAAAATGTCGGCATAACCACTGCTATTTCATCTGCAACTCTTACCGTTGAAGGAATCAGTCTTGCTTTGGCTTGATTGCTTTCACCAGGGTGATCAGACAACCAAAAATCAGACAATGACAGAGCGGCATACCGGAAAAAAAACAAGGGTGGGCCATTAATCGATGGAAAACCACAATGCTAGCAGATGGCGGGGATTCCAGATTTGATTGCTAACCATGACATCAGTCTTTCCTCCGTCAGGAGGCCGAGTTTAATTGCAATTCAATTAAGAGAACGAAGGATAATTACTTGAGTTCTTTCTCCTTATCCTTCGTTATTTCCTGGAATAATGATTTTCACTATTCGCCAAAGTTGTAGATAAGAGAAGGGCTTAGCGCAAGGAAAACAAGCTGCCTGAGCTTTCCGATCAACCAATCCCCTATTTCAGGGACATCTGTGTTAGGTAGGCGAATGGCTCTCTCATATTGAGAAATTCTGTCTAGTGGCATTCGATCACAGAATCCATTGACAGCTGCATAAATGACTAGAATTTGTTTTTCAATTGTTGTTGATGTTATATTAAAGAATGAAATCTAAAAAAGTTGCTTAGTCCAATTCTTTAGAATTGTCTTTCTCATACTGTGTAAACGAACTTCAAGTCTGAATTGACGAAGAAGGTTCAGGCATGCTTCGACTTAGCCCTATGATCCGCTAATTCATCTCTTTTTCTGGTATTCCGCAAAGGAGGTGGATAGGGTCAGCGAAAGAAGTGGCGAGGGCAGGGCGTTTGGTTAAGTTCAATCGATCGAAGCCCTTCTTTTATTCGATTCCGCTTCTTACGGTCGGAAGCCACTCCTTCTCTGAGGCGGCCGCCCTCTTGGTCACCCCTCCTTACGGAATTTTACCAAAAGGGTTTATGTGCTCATAGAGTCATTTGGTCTGAATGCTACATAAAGAACATAAGCCAGATGACGGAACGAGAAGACCCACGATGTAGAAGATCATAACATGAGTGATTCGGCAGATTTGGATTCATATATATATCCACCCATGTGGTACTTCGGGTGGGGACTGAAATGGTAAGGACGATCGATATTTCTTTCGGGGGAACAGAGAATCCAAAGCGGAAAGGTGGCAGTCAGAGCTCGCTTACACTAAGTATACCATCAGTGGGAACTTTGCTTTCT
>NW_025859307.1:0-3140 GCF_002878395.1 Capsicum annuum
CACAAATTTCTATACAATTCATGCACCACAAAATTATAGAAACACCAATTTTTATACAATTAGAGATACCAACGAGAACAATGATGCTTGTGGCAGTGTTGTTGAAATTGGTAATGATGGGGAAAGAATTTCAAAGAAAAGTTTCAAAGTTATGAATGATATGGATGGTTGGGTAACTGAGTCGGCAATGCCAGTGCCAGCATCGTCCGAAAGTGAAATTAAGGAAGTAGATAGTGAGGCCATGATTTTGATTAATGTTCTTCGGAGTTTAAAAGATGTTCCTGAAAACAATTAACACATGGTTTTGGGAAAAAAAAGTCTTCCCACAACTTAAAAAAGACTTCTAAGAAACCAACGCTGCCTAAAGGTTGATGCTTTGATTGGATCAAGTTCATGTTGCCTAAAGTTTTTTCGCATTAAAGGGTGGCTGCTTCCATGATAAACTGTTAAATTTATCTGATGTACTAATTTTTTTGTAAATGCAGTGACGTTTAATTTGGATTTGGAATTTCGGATTAGGTTTTGGGTATTTGAGGAGAAAGGAAAGGAAGTGTTTTTTTTTTTTGTTTTTTTTTATTTTTGTAAGAGAGAAGAATGTAAGAAAGGGGTCAGAAAAATAGTTTGATAGATTTTGCAAATAAAAATTATATTTTATAAATAAAAAATAATGTTGGTATGTTTTGTAATATTGACTCTTAAATTGTATACTTATGCGATTTTTTCATTGTTTTATATTGAAAACTCTTCCTCTAAATGTGATAGACAAGAAATATAATGATTCAATATTGGATTCTTTCAAAATTAGCTAAGTTAGATGTCACTATTCGAGTCACGGTCCTATTCGCGACGGGCATTTCGAAACCCAAAGACTTGAGAGACCCCTTAACATAGTAGCATAAGCACAATTCATATCAAATGCAGAAGATGTAATGAAGTTCAAGATATCTTATTAGAAAACTCCATCAATAAAGTCATAACAAAAACGTTAACCAAATCTAGTCTACGAAGCCTCTACTGAAGAATAACTGTCTAGGTCAGGACAAGACCCCCGTCGGATCATAAACTGAAAGAAATGAACATATGAATAAAACACCTTAAGGAAGATGGAGGCTCACCAACTCTGATGCTTCGAAAGGTTCTAATATTGTGATGGACCACGAGATTGAGCCTCATAACCTACATTATGAGACGATATAGCCGTCCAAGGACGGACAATACTTGAAATATATTGACATGTAAAACAACCCAAAAACAACATATATTTTATACAATAAACAAAAGCATTATGAAAATAATTTAACAAAAATAGAAATCAAAATACACGGGCATGATTTAATAGCTTCAATCAATCTCTTAAAAATATAGACTCAACTTTTTTCTTCAATTTAACTTGTCGGCCAAGCTCCCAAATCTAATTTGCCGCAACGATTGGAGTCTCTACAGTCTATTCTAGTGTACCAGTGTCTGAGGTAAGTATACATTGACCATCCTTATTTCGGAACTGAATTAATTCTCACATCGACAGAACATAATTTTGGACTATAAGCTTATCTACTCACATCTTTTCGGTTAATCATCTAACTCTCTTAAAGCCCCTTTTTAGCCTCTTAGAATCATGCTTCATTCTCATTAAAGTTCATCTCCTATTCTTTCAAGAACATTCCGTAAAAGGTATTGTCATACCTAAATTTACAAGCCATATAAAATCATAGCATCCCCATAGCCCTTCTTTCGAAACATATATTACTGACTACCATAATAATTCAAATATCACATACGAATGCTCTTTCAAAAATTCATGAGCGGGTTTAGGTAAACCACTCTTGAAAGACATCTTTATAACTCATAAAGGTGGTTATGTTTTCATAATTTCATACACTCTTGAAAAAATAAGAGCATTTAAAAATACAAGAAACACCCTTTGAATCCACATAAATAAACTATATATAATTTGTTAAAGGCGTATTTAAAACTCAACCTTTTCATCATTCAATAAATATCCCACAACACTAGTTAAATGATAATTTTCATCATAAAATGAGGTTCATAATTATACTCTTCAACAATTTTAAAATGCATAACATATTTATATAAATACAATTTTAAAGTATGTGGAAACATCATAGTTAAGCCCATGAGTATAAGGATCGTTCTACATACCTTTTCTTAGGAATAAAATTTGAGACAACTTGAATCTGAGCCTTGAAAGTATGAGTTTTGGGGAGAAACCCTAAATTCTTTAATTTTCTCTTGAGAGTGGAGAGGAGAATGAGCATTGAAAATTTGATAAACGATGAGTAAATAATGCTTACAAGGTGATTTAAGTCGTGGGGTAGGATTTGATGTGAGAAAAAACCAAAATAATCCTAAAGAAAGTAAAAAGAATTAATGACTCTCTAGCCATCTTTGGTCTTTACTGGTTAAGGTGGATGACTTCAGTTGACAGCTCGTCAACTCTCATCATCAACTTCTAGCAGATTTTGAGCTTTACTACCTAAGGTTGACGACTTCCGTTGACATCCCATCAAATAGCTGACGGCTCATCAATTCCCATTGTCAATCTTTGGCAGACATACATTCACAGGGAAAATGAGCATAACTTTGTACTCTGATATCAAATTAAGATGAAATCAGATTCATTAGAAAGAAGACTCGAAGATCATTTAGTATATAGTAGTCTACCTAAATAGTTTTATTCTAGGAGTAATGGTGATTGAAAATTGACCCATGTAGGAACGTCTACTAAAAATCGACATAAAATTTCACAACTAAACTCTGAGTTATGAGATTTTTATGACCTTATTTCATCTCCAAAGATGTTACCACACTCTAGAATTGATTATCACACTTTTCGGGTCCATACACATAGAATGATAGTTCGAATTTTAACCCAAAAATGTGGGGTGTTACATTGATTGTTCGAATTTTAACCCAAAAATGTGGGGTGTTACATTATCTCCCACTTGGGATCTTTCATCCTTGAATGATGTATAGGAACTTATTAAAGCTCTAGAAGTATAGAATAAAGGATGTAACTTCAAATTAGGAATTCTCCATCAACAAGACATACATAGGCAAAAAGAGCTTCATAACAATACCAAGTAAACTGTGTAAGCACTAATCACGAGTTAACGAGACTT
>NW_025859308.1:0-1897 GCF_002878395.1 Capsicum annuum
TAATATATATATATATAAATAGTAAATATATATTTTTTGCTTTTTAAAACAAAAACACATAAAAATAGTATGTGTGTGCGATTTTTTTTTTAAATCCTAATTTCTTACGTGGCAATCGCCTAGCAATGATGTGGCACTGACATGGCGCGTGTGTAACCCACTCTCTGTTGTGAGAGTGGTATTTAGTTTTGAGGGGTGAAACAAATATACTTTAAAGATGTTAAGGGATAAATAAACAGAAGTTAAGTTTAAGTGTTAAAGTGCGTTTGGAGGATAAGTTTAAGGGGGGGGGAATATGTCTTTTCTGTATATAAAATTATTTTTTGGAATCACATACATACCACTTTTATACTATTACCATATATACATAGTTTTCCTTTCTACCATATATACATATGTTATACATTATTCATACATGGTTCATACACAAATTTTCCTCAACAAAGTATATACATTTTTCTATGAATCGGATACACATAAATTTCACTAGATACTATATTTATGCACAACTTTGACAGATTGTATATAAATATGAATTCACAGGTAAAAGTCTTATTTTTTCGTGTTGAATTAATATTGGATGTAACATGTTATTCATTATTATTAGCAGGTAAAAAGACTTAATTCGTTCGATTTTGAAGTCGAATGTGTATGATGTAACCTCGGCACTTTAATTTCTATTTAATTATATTTCTGAAAAGAAACTTTAGATAAATATAAAGAAGAATCTCTATTTTTTTTTTTTTTGAAACTCAAAATTGTATGATTTCTCAAATTTTAATGGTATTTTCATGAAACTTTAATTGTCTATCAATTTTGAATGTGACACTCTTCAATCAAACTTTTCTGTGTGGTCGAGTGAAGTATGAAGAAAATTAGAGTATTAGTTGAGAGAAATATATGAGAAGAAGATGAGGAAACGTAAATGTTGCTGATTTGTTGCAGTATTAAGAAGAAGAAGAATTTTGGAGAAGAAGAAGACACAGGTTTCTTTTGAAATAAGGAAAAAAAGTTGTTTGAGAAAAATAAGGGATGACTGACATCCTTTTATAACTGATGCCTTTTTTAAAAGCTAGATTTTTTTTAAAACAAAAATGAAAAAATAATTTTTCCTTAATATTTTTTATTTTAAAACTGCTATTATTTTTTGGGGGTTTTAAAAGTTGAAATTAATTCCAATAGACAAAATGATCTTTTGGACCCTTGTACTATGTAGATTTTGTAAGTTGGACACTTCTATTTACATGTTTGTCATCTGGACCATTGAACCCATTAAAAAGCAATATTTTGCACCCTTTGATCGTTGACCTTGCTTATGTGGCATTGAAATGGTGACTAGGACAAATAGAGTATAACCACTCGCCTGGGGAGCGAGTGGGGGTAAATTTTTGGCTAATTTTACATTAAGATAATTAAAAATAAAATATTAAAATTAAAAAAAAAATGGTCCTTTTTTTCACTCCATCTTTTTTAATTTAAAAATATTTTTAAATTTTTTTTTTAAATATTTTTTCCCCTCCCCACCCCACCCCACCCCCCCCCCACCTCCACCCCCTCCCCAGCCCCTCCCCCCCCACCCCCAGCCCCTTCCCCCCACCCCCCACACCTTACCAGCCCCGTCCCTACCCCCCACCTCACTAGCCTCTCCCCATCCCACCCCCACACCCCTCCCAGCCCCATCCCTACACCACCCCCAACCACTTCCAGCCCCCCACCCCACCCCACCACTCTTCCAGCCCTCCCTCCCCCCAACACCTTCACTTTTTATTTTTTTTTTTAAATTTTTTCTCAATTCAATTCTTTTCATTTTTTTTAATAAAAATTTAAATTTGAAATATATTTTTTTTTTAGGTATTAAAATTTAAATTTGAATTGAAAGTGAGTGATAGTGAATATT
>NW_025859309.1:0-1664 GCF_002878395.1 Capsicum annuum
TACAGACTCGTGTTAACCCGTTATGAATTCGGGCAATACTTTCATTCAAACTAAACTAGCGTTACAGATTAAGTTAAACTCAAAAATCATATATTACATAATAGCATAGTCATATTTTGTCCTTATTTGGACCCCTCATTACATTGTACACGCTTTAACAAGTGTTGTTCATACTCTCTTGGTGGCGTAAGTGTAGAAAAAGTTATTAGAGTTGTTAGAATTATTATGATTTTTACTCTGATTTTCTTGTTATACTAGTGAAATAGGCTAAGCTTTGTACAATTTTTAATCATATTAATAATTTTAAATTTATTAGAAATAGAATAGATGAAATTTTTTAGGTACATTCATATGCGACCTATTTTCTATATATAATTTATTAAATCATTAGATATAGATTTTAAATGAATATTATTTTTTATTGACATATTAAAAAGATACAAAAGAAAGAGGGTATGTGTGCATGAAGAGTCAACTGCACTCTACACACAATATTTCCTTCACATAGAATATGTTCTTGGTATTTATGTGACTTTGACGTTTGAAAAATCTTTATAATTAATCTCGATCGAGATATATTTTTGAAGGTGTAATAATAATTTAAGTTTTAGGCTTTGTATTTGTACACAAATTCTAATGTACTTATATGCTTTCAATTTGGTTCTTAGAAGATTATTAAATGAACGATGAAAATTTGTCTATCTTTTAACAAAGAGAAAAGTCATCATTTCACCTCTAAACTTGTCCTCTCAACTTACATTAGTATTTAAACTAAATTTTCGTTTATTTACCTCCTTAACATCTTTAAAGTGTATTAAAATAAATCCTTCGTAGCTTAACCCAAGTCAAGGCTGCACATTATTAAACACGCGCCATTTTATTCCTCCACGTCATAACCCGACCCGTTTTTAAGTATAACCCGACCCACTCGAAACAAATACCCCAAATCCTAAAACTAACCCATTTCTCTTTCACTTTTCATCTACCAGTTTTGGTATACTGCTGTCGTCGATACCGCCGTCGTCGAATCCATGAAACCCGTCACCAACTACTCCTCGCTTATTCCTCATCCTCTTCGTTATCGCCGCCATCAAATTTTGAAAGCTCTCACTAAATCATTGTTGCAATCTTCAACTTCAAAATACCCATAACAATTGCAATTTCATCTTCACTTTCATCAAGCAATACTCATTGCCAATTGTCACGACCCGAACCGGGGCCCTGGCCGTAACGAGCATTCCCAAACCCAAAGGCCTAGAACGCCCTCTGTCTGTCTGATAATCATGCACATAATTCATATGATCAAAGTAATATGGAATAGACACAATAATACAGAAACATGGTCAACAATTTAAAACAGATAAAGGCCTAAAGACATGCCCAATAATATTTAATAAACATCTGCAACAGTCTGCGAAATCTCTACTGACATACTATCTAAATAACTGGGACAAGGCCCCTAGCAGACTAAAAACCATACTGAAATAAATACCTAAATGACTAGGCCTTCCGAAGCAAAGAAGGCTCACCAACTGAACTCTGAGACAACCTTGTTTGTAGACTCTACTGAGGATCTGGACCCCTAGACTGCGCATCAATACCTGGGAGGAAGGGGGGTCAGCACAATTGCACTGGCACGCGAAGCAATCCAAAATAGAGTAATT
>NW_025859310.1:0-3784 GCF_002878395.1 Capsicum annuum
TATAAATAGTATTTAATATATTTCTTAAAATTTGTAATTTATTATTACTAAACAAAAATAGGCCCCTCAAATTTTGGGGTCTTAGGCGGCTGCCTTTTCTCCTAATTTAAAGGGTTGAGCCGCCCCTAATCAGCATTCGACATTTGTACGTAACACTTTATGCATCATCATTTATCATTGCAAAAACAGAAAGACGACAACTTGCCGACATATATAGTATACATAGAGTTGGAAAAATGAGAAGCTAACTATTAATAATATAATAATAATATTTGATATTTATATATCCCTTCAGTTTCAACTGAAAAATGACAAAAGCTTTAGTTAACATGAATCTTTAAAAAAAAAAAAAAGTGATAAAAAGCGTGGAGTGTATACTCTCTCCGTTCCCTTTTAGTTACTCGCCCGTCAATTAAAATAGCCATTTTATTATATTATATTTATTAAATGATGTATACTATTGTATTTGAAATTAATTTGAAGAAAAAAATAATTAATATTAAAGGTAAAATATGAAAACAATCTTAATATGTCAAAAATGACAAAAAAACGAATCAAACGAGAATGTTTTAAGAATATATTCATGAAAAATTAATCAAATTTTAAAAGTATAGATCAAACTAATTTTTAATGGATCAAAAAGTTGCGTGTATTCTTTTTAATGGATCAAAAAAAATTAATTTTTTTAAAATTTTTTTTAATGAAATTAAAAAAAATAAAATAAAAATAAAAAATGATGTGGCCCTCTAATAAGCTGCCACGTGGCAAGGCTGTTTTTAAAAATTGGCTGTTAAAAGTAATGGCATGGATGAGCCGGTTTTGTAACGGTGATGGCATAAGTTCAACTTTTAACGGATGACATAAATGAGTCATTTCTGATAGTTCAGTGGCATATTTGAGTCTTTTCTCATTATTCTATCTTTAAATGTGATCATATCCGTAACATAGAAAGAGATATTAGGACACAATGCACTGTGGGAAAAAAAAAAAAGAAAAATCGAGAAGTTTGTAAATAGGAAAGAGATAAATGCAAACCTAGAACTGTGGGATTCTATAAATAATTTGGGATAAATATATTAACGGAAAAGGACCTAAAATGCTCTTTAGCTATTGAAAATGGTGCAAATATACCCTTTTTTCACCTTTGGGCTCTAAAATGCCCTTTCATCCACCAATTTGCCCTATTTTAACCTTTTTCTTAACAGATAAATAATTAGGATTTTAACCTAACACGTGGTAGTTTCTTATTGGTTGAATTTTTAGTAATCAAAAGTTAAAAAAAAAACCTTAACCCAAACCACTAAAATCTATCCCATCCACCGGACCCAAATTACTAAAAAAATTATTGAGCTTTATTTTTTCATAATTACTCCTAAATTCGTTTGCAAGGTTCACCAATTCGAAAAATGTTTGTTTCTTTTCCAGCCAATCTCGAAGGGCATTTAAAGGAAGGAAAGATGACTTGAGAGCAGTATGAAAAAGTGTGCGCTCTTCTGAAGGGTGTTTTGATCTATGATACCTTCAACGACGTAGATCTACTTATAGAGGTTGGTCATTGACTTATTTTGTTGGGTTTTTGAAAATCATTACACTGAATCACTTAGTCGATTCAAATACATTCTACACTAAACTTTCTTTTCTACATTAAAGCTACCGTTTTTGTTAGTGTGCTGCTGCATAATGAGCAAATGCATTATTTTTTCCAGAATTTGGGTTTTCGGATATATTAATAATCATTAACCAATCGAAAATATATCTATATCTATGTGAAAGTTTTAGTGACTAAAATCCATGTAAAAGTTCATGGGCTTCTTGGTTTAAAATTTGGCGATGATCCATATTCTTCACGTCGGGATCGTGGTACTATTACATTGCAGTTTGCACCGATGCTGGGAATTTTTGGGCCGATTTATTCATCCTAGTTAAATGTTCACTTAGAATTGGCAGCGCAGAAAATCTTTACTATACAAAAACTTCAACATGTTGTCTTATCTTTGGAACTAAATATCAGCTAGCCGGTTGTGCTCAGTGCATCCCGATGTCGCATTGAGAAGCGGTCTTTCATCAAGTCCTGTCAGGTGTCAACTTTGTCATGAAGAATTGGCAAGTTTCCATTAGTACCATACAGTTTTGTTGCAATAGAAAATGATATCATCGAACCGACTCATATGTAGACTTCTCATTTCTTTCTTCTTCTTGATTAATAGGATGCACCTGACATTGTCTCGTTGAAGCAACAAATTTTTGTTGATCTGGATGAGTATTGCCCACCTCACTGCATTTTTGCTTCAACTACTTGTGAAAGATTTTTTTTAGTGATTTGGGTTAAGTTTTTGCTTTTTTTTTTTTTTGAGTTTTGATTAATAAAAATTAAACCAATAAGAAACTGCTATGTGTTAAGTTAAAATCCTAATTATTTAAATGTTAAGAAGAAGGATAAAATAGAGCCAAATAGGTGTATCAAAGGACATTTTAGAGCCCAAAGTTGGAAGGAGGGTATATTTGCACCATTTTCAATAGTTGAAGGACATTTTAGGTCCTTTTTCATATTAAATAATTGATTCTTGACTAATATTTTTAACAATTTAGCAGAATTTCAACTTTAAAGTGTCAATTCTATTTAATTTTAGTAGGTTTAGCATGAAGAAATATCTCATTTGAGTAAGTTTAGCATGAAGAAAAACAACTAAAGAGTCCTTTCAACTTTCAAAAAGTTATTGCAAATCTTATAACGATTTTTTCCTCATCAATTTATTTTTTGGTCAAATTGTTGCCCAAACTAGAATTAAAAAGAGCATAAAGAAGTTAATTTATTTTATATTTCTGTCAAATAACTAACAACTAGGAAAAAAAATTCCTGGTAAAATAATTTTATTCATTTAATTTGACTTACTCATAATTTGAAGCACACACAACCAATCTACAATTGTTAATCACGTCATTTGCTTTACTTTTCTATTACTCTTTGAAAATATTTGCTAATTGCATAGTTGATTAACATACTATACATTGCTATGGTTTTGTGTAAAAATAAGTTTATGACAATTCAAGAAAATCAGTCCCTATATTGAATGTAAATTGTCAACAACAACAAACCCAGTTTATTCCCACAGTAAATTTACCCTTGTGTTAATTTTGAAAGAAAAGACACTTAACACTCCCCAATTTGCACTATTTTAATTGGTTATCTTATGACAACAATACATGGGTAATCCATAAAAGATTTTATTAGTGTCGTCATGCATTTAGAAATTACAGTGTGTTCATATGCTGCAATTAGGTTCTTTACCGAAGAATTCAATTTTCTTGATCTGCAAAGAATCTTTTCAAACTGATCAAAAATATATATATAAGCAAAACCAAAGCAAGACAAGAAGCCACGTGGCAAGCTATTGAGAAGCCACGTGGCAAATTTTAGGACAAAGGTTAATATTATTGTAATAAAGTTTTTAAAGTAAAAGATATTAAATATTTGAATTTGAAAATGTATTATCCTTTTAAAAAGAAAAAAAATCATTAGCTTAAAAATAGAAAAGTATGATTAAAGATTCATAAATAAACTCTTATTATTTAAAAAATTTGTTCTTTTTATATACTATGAAATATATTTGAATATTTTTAATTTAATAATAATAATTAATAATAATAATAGTATGCAGTAAAAAAGCTAACAAAAAAAGTGTGTATTAATAGTATTAGTCTTGTGGTGGTGGTGGTGGTGGTGGTGGTGGTGGTGGTGATGATGATGATGATGATGATGATGATGATGATGAATTTATTATAA
>NW_025859311.1:0-1679 GCF_002878395.1 Capsicum annuum
TGGTCTCTTCCAACATTAGTTGATTGCAGATCTTGCATTGTGCATCTGGTCTCTTCCAACATTTAAATGGAGGATGACCTATTTTGCCACAGTGCTGGCAAGGGGGGTAGTTTTTGCTTGAATCATTACCGTTGCTTTGAGTCTTGTGGTTGGCTGTCAAAGCTCCTTCAACCATTCCATCCTGTCTCATAAGTACCCTGCAATGTATTTAACAATTCTACCAAAGTAATCTTAGACAGGTTTTTTGTGTTTATATTTTTCAAGAGAGTTATTGATAATTAGTATCTTTAGGCAGTGTAACAAGAATTTTTTCAATAGTTCTTGAATCTTTAAATTTTGTGCCAAACAATCTTACCACGTTAACAATGTCAAGAAGTCGGTCTGAGTACTCTTTAACAGTCTCAGATTTCTTCCATCTTTTGTAATTTGAATTCCCTCTTATTAGATTCAATACCCTCATGTCTCATATTCTTTCATCTCTTGTATATTCTTCCTTCAGATAATTGCAAATTTCTTTTACTGATTTAAGGGTCATAATTCTCGTGAAAATTCTTTGAGACACACTAGCAAATAAAGTTGTTTTTACCTTTGATTTTCTAATTTTTTTTTCTTTTGGCTTTTGATATGGGCCCCCGTGGGTCGGGCAGCAGAAGAACATCAAAATTATCTTCCAAGGTCTCCTAAAGATCTAAAGCATCAATATAAGTGTAACACCCCATATTCAAATACGTGTATTGGCGTATTCAAGTACGTGTATTGGTCTTATTTATATGGAATTATTTTGTTTTTATTTATACCGAAATTTGCCCGTCGATGGTTCCATGCAAAGGTTATTGAATAAGATTTTCAATGATATAAATATTTCCAAAAACGGATAGATTTCAGATATAATCGAGCACGTTTGAAACTATAAAATGGTGGCCGAAATATTTGGGAATAGTAAATGTGCAGGAAAATTTCCTGCACACAAACTACTGAGGCCAGCTGAATTTTTGGGTCAACTTCAAACGATCATAACTCCCTTAATATAATGAAATGGGAGAGCTGCAACATATGAAAAGAAATATCTTTGAGTCTTCTTTCCAATGCAATTAGCTTCATCCAAATCGAACGTCTGAGTAAGGATTTATACTCGTTTTACCTCAGCCTATCAAAACAGATTCTTAGGGTCAACTTCAAACGACCATAACTCCTTGTACAGGACGGACTGGGTGGCCTACTTTATATGAAATGAAAGTCCTTTGAATTATCCTTCCAATGATACCAATTTTACCCAAATCCAATATCGTAGAAAAGAGTTATGGTCGATCTACTTTAGCTTATCAAAATAGTCCACCAAAGGACAGATTTGACATTATTTAAATTTTAAAGGCATTTTGGCCATTTCCTATTATATTATGGACGGGAATATGTGTATATATACATGTATATGAGTTCAAAAACTCATTTTCATCATCAATCATTGATGAAGAACAAACCCTAGCCAAATTTGACCTTGAAATTACTTTTGATTCAACCGTAGAAATTCCAAAGTAATTCGATAACTGTGTTTGTCATCTCGAGAGCTTCGAACGGCACCTATTATTTGTGCAAACAGGATTGCAAAAATCAAGAGGTGAATTCTAAGATATGAATATTGTTTGCCTTTGTTCTTTTCCATATACATATGGAAAAGAACA
>NW_025859312.1:0-2499 GCF_002878395.1 Capsicum annuum
AAAAATGGAGATTTTGGAATTGGAACGAGCGAACGACGAACCTAACTGATTCCGGCAAAACTTAGTCGGAAAATCTCAAAGAAACTGACCGGAACCCTCGAAGCTCTCTTCATTTTTCAGTTTACTCACCTTATACACATGTGATTTCGTGCATAGATCTACGAGAGAGATGTGTGAGCTGTTGGAATGGTGAGGAAGCTGTCCGTTAATGGTGAGGTTAATGGTGTATTATGTAGAAGAGAAATATGGAGATGATGAAGTGGGTTTGTATATTGTTGTTGTATATGAGGTGTGAATCTGTGTTTTTCTTGTTCCCTATGTGTGTATGTATATAATAAAAAAAAAAATCCCCCCCCCCCCTTCTATTCTGGGTGTGTATGGAATATATGTATATTGTGAAGGTGATGTGTAAATGATGGTCAAGAAGATATCACGTGGGCCCCTCTATTTTTGTTGTTTTCTTCTCCAAGGGATAAAAAATGTGAGTGGGTAGGGTGGTGGAAGTTTTTGATTGGGTAGGTTGTTAGGATAAGATAAATTAGTTAGAGGTATTGTTTTTTTATTTATTTTTGTATTTTTGTGGGATATAATTACATGGGGTTGGACACATGGTAAAGTGAACTAAAAATGAATAAAATTAGACTTCGGGAGGGACAAAATTAGGTGTCTACAATAATTATTGTGATAATTCAAGCAGGAGACTCACACACATGAAAAAAGTTTAGGTATGAAACTCAAAATATCGAGATAATTTAGATGCGTATTTAACTTTTCTCTTTGTTTTAACAAAAAATTGATGCTTGAATGCCAAAAATTATTTCAAATTGCAAATGGTCCATTTGGGAGAAATCATCTATCACAACGAAACCCAACAAAATATATTCTAACCTTTTCTTTTTTTTCTCTTCTCCAGCTCTTCAGGTCCATTGCTTTTCTTCTGATGCAACACCGTCTATATTAGATAATCAAAAGTCAATCTAAAAGCAAGCTCAATAAAAAGAATCACAATGTGCATCACAAATAAGTATAAAAAAATACAAATTGTCACCTTCAGTTTGAAATTTTTTACTGTGTCATTTAATTTACCCTCCAACTCAGACTACGATGAATTTCAATTTACACTAAAACAAGTACAAAAACGTGCAATTCTCTAAATTTAGGAGTATATTTAATAATAAAAATAAGTCTTACTCTACTCGTTTAAAAAATATAAAAATAAGTCAAGTGATATATTTAGGAGATTCTATCTAATTTTAATAAGGAAATATTTAATAAATATAATTTTAAATTAATTTTATAAAAGGTGAAAAGATAATTTTATCTATTGCGAAATATTTTAATGAAGACAAAAAGTTTGAATCACTTTTCTAAGGGTCTTCACACTTTAGTATACTAGTTTAGTGAACGTGCAATGCACGTGTATATCACGTAAAAAAAAAATAATGTATTATTTTTACTTTTCACAAGTTTTTGCACTTAAAATATACATAAAACAATTGTGAGAACTCAATTTTACATACCCTTTAAAATTCAATTAATAAGAGTACATGATTTGCACGTGTGCATTAGACAATTAATACTACATGATAAGCTGTTCACTTCGTTTAAGCATAGCTATTAACGTTATACTAAATGCAATACTCCAATTTATTTACGTAATGAAAAAAGAATATTATTTTATTAATACCAAATGTACATGTTTTGCGCATATGTCTCACGACAGATAAAATTATTAAAAAATAGTCACCCACATTAAAATTTTTATATATATTTAAATCATATAAACTAATGTATCTCAAATACTTGGACATGCAATTGTCTATCAAGAATAGATAATAATTATTATTGTAAACTTCAAGTTTATACTAAATTTTAAGAAAACTTACTTCAGGTCACAAGTAAATTTATCTCTTTAATCAAAGTTACTATAACAATTATCTATCAAAAATTTATTATCGAAAACTTTAGGAATATATTAAAATTTTAGAAAACTTACCTCAAATAAGAATCTAAAATTAGAAATATTTTTTATATATAAGTGGAGGATTCATAAATCAAAATTACTATTATTTTAGAAGTATTTCATATATTTACATATTTTAATAATTTTTTTCCAAGAAAATAGTTTTCCTACATTAAAAAATTAACCTTTCCCATAGATTTAAGAAAATTCAATCTACGTTGGAAAATTAATATTTTTTATAAATGTAGGATAACAAGTACAAAACAGTAAGAAAGAAACCTTCTCCCATAAAAATAGAAAAATTTAGCAAACTTTACACCTAAAAAACTTCTTTTCTATTTATTTTTAATATATTTATTATATCAATATTCAATATTATAAAAAATATAATAATATAATAATTGAAGTAAAAAAGTGAAGGGCAGTTTTGTCTATTACGAAGACTTTTAAGGAAGGAGAAAAAGTTCATTACTAAGTTAATGCATGCTTTAAACACTCGAGCTTAACCAAATTCAACGTTTTACTTGCTTACTACG
>NW_025859313.1:0-1118 GCF_002878395.1 Capsicum annuum
AAGAATCATGGGGTAATAGGTCAATGTTAAAGTTTATGTGTCTTTTTTAAAATCTCAGACAAGATCGGTGGTGCAATTATGTATTTACTCTATACTTATTTAAAGTTGAAGGAATTTTTAAATTTATAATTATTTATAAAAAATACGTAAATTTATAATATATTAAAAGTGCGAAGGCCCTTAAAAATGTGATTTAAACTTTTTGCCATTCATTAAAAGTCTTTGCTTTAGATAAAATCTTCTTTTCACTATTTTTTCTAATATTTAATATTTAAGAAGTGAAAATTAATTAAATATATTTATAGTAAAACCTTTCCATATTAGAAGTCATCATAATTAATGACAACTAAAACTTTTTTCAAAAAACTATTCGAGTAAACTATATGGTAAGAGAAAATAAAACTATTTAAGGAGTAAAATATAGCTTCCCACAATTTGTTTATGTTCAGAAATATTCTATACCGTAAATAGTATATTAAAATTGTGTCTTTAATTTGGTTTGGAGTTTTGAGTAATTTGAATTTTTTGTCCTTCATTAAAATACTCTTCTTAAGACAGAACTGTCTTTTCACTATTTTTTAATTTATTATTTAATTATTTTTTATTATATTAACCAGACTTCCTAAAATATATGGGGCTCCTCAAATATATAGTAGGAAAATTAATTAATATTTTTCTTTCTGCTAGACTTCCTAAAATATATAGGACTTCAAATATATAGTAAGAATTAATTAATATTTCTCTTTCTACTATTCAATTAGAAAAATACTCCTAAAATAACACTCTATTAAGGAAATACTTCTATAAATATTGAGATATAAGTTAAACTAGAAAACAAACCGATTTGCCTATTGGGAGAATATGATTGATGTTCATCTAATTTGATTTGATTGCATGTATAGATTGCTGGATGCTTGATTTTCTAACCCTCTGCTTCTTCACAATTTTTGTCAGCATAATAGAATTTAGGGGTGTGCATCGGTCAGTTCGGTTCGATTTTATGTGTTATTGGTTCGGTTTATCGGTTTTTGATTTTTAAATATGTAAAATCAATAACCAACCAATAAGATATTTTCTTATCGATTTCGGTTTATCGATTTTTGGTCCTTAACGGTGTG
>NW_025859314.1:0-3460 GCF_002878395.1 Capsicum annuum
TGTCCGTTAAAGGTCTTATATAGCGTACTAATTTAGTGCACTATATGTAGTTTTTGTAAAGATTTTTTTTGCATGATGATTTGGTCACTTTTGTCTTTTTGCAAGTCATTTAGGTTCTGGAATCGAAGGTTTCCTCATATAGCACATTAAATTAGTGCGCTAAATTCTATGTTACTCAGACTCTTCAAAAATGTCACACAGTGCGTGTCAGATTCACCAAAACTAGTACATTTTTTTGAGAATCGGACACGGGTGCGACGTCGAAAAGGGAAGAATCATCACAACTTAGGGGCTAAACTATAGCGATATATAAGTCCATTAACTTTAAAGGCCATTAAGGCCTGGTCCATTAGAGGATCTTATATACCGCACCAATTTAGTATGCTATATGTAGCTTTTATAAAGTTTTTTTGCACGTTATTTTGATTACTTTTTTCTTTTCACATGTCATTTAGGTATGAACCCCATCAATTGACACAATATCATTAGCAGGTACATGAACCATCTAACATCATCCTACAAACTATTGTTGGTCTCATCCAACATTAGTGTAATTAAACTCAAGCTTACAGAAGACCCTGGGTATACACCCACGATTATACTAACATCTTCCTTACTTGTTTAAAAGAAAATTGCAAATTCCTTTACATCTCCTCCCACTGTTCTCACACTTTTAACTGCTCCTTTTGTACATGCTTTAACTCCATCAATAGCCACAATATCATCAGCATGTACATGCACCATCAAACATCATCCTATAAGCTATTGTTGATGTCATCCATGATTATACTAAACTTCTTCCTTACCTGTTCAAAAGAAAATAGCAAAGTCCTTTATATCTCCTCCTACTGTTCTCATACTTTAAATTGCTCCTTTGTACATGTTTTTATGACATCAACATATTTGATATGAGTTCATTTATTCTAAAATATACGTCCCCATTCTATCACATGCTTGACAAAAAACTAGACTACATTCTACCTATCAAAAACTCAATACAACATACAATCGAAACTTCTGGTAAAATCTATCACTTAAGGCGCATTGCATGTTAATATATAATAGAATTATTGCTATGAACTTGGGATAGCAAATAAAAAATATGATGACATTCATATTTCAGTTAATTGTGATACTTCATCGATATATTACCTTTTTTCATATCTACAATCTTCAAAAGAAAAAGAACTTTTCAGCCTTTTTTATAAGTAGCAGGAGAAGAAAATTCACTATTTAAAAAAAGAAGGAGAAAGCTTTTATACATAGGGATCAACATATGTACCATTCTTTTATTTGCAATGGGCACAAACCACTAATGCAATTAGCATGTATCTTGAGGAAAACAGCAGAGGCAATATGTTTCTTATTGACTATTTTCCACCAATTGCAATTCCCATACATAATACGAGAACAAGAATGTATACCTTTCTGCCATCTCCCAACTGGTGCTTTGATACTATGACCTATATAATTTTCTCGATGTTTATCAGCCTTCACATCATCCCAGCTAAATTCTGTTGCAGCAAAGAAATAATACATTAGGAACACTATGTAATAGGACAAAAGTAAAACAGCTTGATTCTCCAAAAACAATAACAACTTTGTGGAAGAACCTCCTATGCCATCTGCAAAATACCTTAATTAAGAGCATCTGCACTAGAAAGCATCATAATTCGAAATTCAAACTCTTCCCCGAGGAAAGTATAATCATGATTCAAAATTCATGACTCCGGGAAGACTTAAATATATTGATTCTTATATCTATGTATCTATCTCCTCATATTTTTTGTCGCAGAGTTGGATTGATAAGCCAGAACCCCAATAAACGGAAGTAGCATTTAGATAAGAAGGCAAATATAAAAAGGCAAATATAAAAAGGCAAATGACAAGTGATACCAGCAGAACTGAACACTAAGAAAGCAAACAACAACAGGCTGCATAGACATATAGGAACAAATTTGCGGGAGCACATACATGATTCGGCCTACACAAGTAGAAAGTACCGGAAAACTTCCGAATCTAAGAAATGGAAACATGGAATTTTTGATCAAACAAATGTTAACATGGACTTTTTGATCAAGCAAATGTTAACATGGACTTGCAAAAATACAGACATCGGGTTATCAGAAAACAAGCACACATCCCAAGAGCCCAACCTTAATCTTTCTCCTTCATATATCCTCTGCATTCCACCCAAAACTAAAAGACACAGGATGATTGCAGCAACACTACGCTTTATATTTTTATATTAGGTAATAAGAGGCCAATATTTTCCCACTTTCCGCTTTTGGGGACTCGAGCAGCAAACTCTTTCCCTCCGGTATCATTTTTTTTTTTTTTTTTTTGAAAAAAAGGATCATGTAATCCTTTGCATAATGTTCCTAAATCACAAATCTAATACAGTATCCTTCATAGTTTTAAAACCTCAATCTGATGTATAACCCACCAAGCTATTACAGCTTTCCCGCAACTTGCTCAGATGTGTATATATTTGTAACTCCTACAATTTCCCCAATTCAAATCCTACTGAGTGCTAGACGAGAATATGGGTTTGTTTATCATAATAATAAATCCACATAATATGATTCCACAATTTTAATTTTCTCAACTGTTGGAAACAACCTTTTTACCTCTGAGGTAATGATACGGTTTATGCACACTCTATTCTCCCTAAACCCCACTTTGTGGGACTACACTGTGTTTTGCTGTTGTCATTGATTTGATGTTTCTAGAATGACGGGAAGGCTTTGAGTGTGTATACTCACTCTCCCTATTCCCAAAGGCAGAGCGAGCACTTTGGTTACAGGCTCAGCCGAACCCAGTAACTTTAGGGATTGATTTCTTAAATCACTCAGCTAATAGTTATTATTAATGACTATTGAGTTGAATGATTGAGAAATCAACTCATAGCGTTGGTTCAAACTCTGTTAAAATCCTGAACCCTTAAGCTTCAAATCCTAACTCAGCATTAGCATTCAGAAAGTCATTTTTCTTTTTCATTCCAGTTTTTGTCAACAAGAAAAACAACTTTCTGAATAATAACTACTAGTTGAGTGACCATCTGAAAAATCAATTTGTAGCTTTGGTACAAACTCTTAATTAAATCCTGAACTCATAAGCTTCAAATCCTAACTCCGCACCTCCGCCTCTGCGATCTACCCGACTGAGACACTTTATTTTATTATATAAGATTCCTCAAATCCGATTTTTCACTGCCATCAACAATACTCCTTCTCATGTAACTACAAATTCTCCCAATTTTTAACATCTAAAAGCTATAAAAGCAAATTAGACTAAAAATTAAATGAAACATGAATACTTCAAATGTCGAATTCTACGGGAAGAAAAAAACAAAAAAAGGAAACCCTAGATTAAGCAGAGATTCGGAAAATGGAAGCTTACGATCTCGACCACCGCGAACGCCACCTCTAGTTGGATGATACATATCTTTTGCTGCTTT
>NW_025859315.1:0-1806 GCF_002878395.1 Capsicum annuum
TTTTTTTTTTTTTTTTTGTGTATTGAAATTTCTGAAGTTCTGATATAATGGCAGAACATGGCAAGGTAGTATTTCAATTAGAGGTATTCCAACGGTGAATTTTATTTTTGATGAACTACCCTCTTTCAGTCTTGGTTTAACACAAGATAAAGATGTTAGCTTAATATCTACTAATATTCAGTCGAAGAAAGGTGTTAGCATAGAAAAGGTGAGATCGAAGCAGCGTAACGATTCGTGGAAGATTGCGAAAATCATGAAATAAAAAGCATTGACAAAATCATCATCTCCAAAACCCATAAAAGTTCAAAAATCGATGAAAAAGAGAAAGTCAATCGAAAAAGAAGAAGCTAGTAAAATATCAAGTCCTGTTTCATCTGATTATGAATCTGAAGAAGAGTAAGTGAAAGAGGTAATTTTGTATGTATTTGTATTTTTATTATTTTTGAACTGTATGTTTATATATGTATTTTATATATACATTTTGATAACTTATCTGCTTATGTGAGAGTTACTGTTAAGATATGAAATTATAATTGATAATGTGAAGATATGTAATTGTTACTTTTAAGATATGTATTTTATATTTTGAAAATATATGTAATGCATTTGTTACGGATTAAATATTTATTTTGTATTTGTTAGTGCTAAGATTTGTATTTTATATTTATTTGTATTTGTTATTCATGAGATGATGAACGTGATATGTATTTTGATGTATGATAACTTAATTTTGGAACAGTGATGTATTCATAAAATACATATGCTAGATTTATGTATATATGTTGTAATGTAACTTTAAGATGTATTTTGTAAATATATATGTGATACTGTTTCGACCTATAATTGTATTTTTTGTGGTATGTAGATGTTGCGTGATTAAATAGGCAAAAATATTGCCCAAATTTGCACCACATATAGAATGTCATGCGCTCAACGATATTGAAGATCATATAGGATAATGCTCTGGTGCTGGCTGAAATTGAAAAGTTAGCAAAGGTTATACCTTTATGTCTCATGGCATGTAAATTCTATGAAAAGAAGGATATTGATATTGACAATCATCCGAATTACAAACTCAATGATAAGATGGATCAATTTGATGTTTCTTTTGTGGATGATTTGCCTCAACAATCAAGTGGCAGCTTGTAAGTACTGATATTTAAGTACTTGTATATATGTATATATTCATGTTACAACCGATACTTACTTATTGATAAATATATTTGCAGGGATTGTGGTTTATATATGGTGACATATATTGAGTGTCTTACTTTCGGTGAAGGTGTTCCATATGTTAATTTTGACCCAGATCTTCTTGGCACAAGATATGCTTCAATTTTGTGGGACTATGGTTTGAGAAAAGAAGAAGTGAAGGCACAAAGTGATGATGAAGCACCAATGAGGCATTCTAGAAAAATCGGGATAACAGAAGACACTAAAGTGCATGAAATTTGATGTTTATTTTAAATTTGTTGTATTTAACAACAGTTAGTTAACTTTAGGTGGACAAGAATTTAGTTGAACATTTCTTAAGTTTGATATGTGACTTTAATGTTGAAAGTTTATATGTTAATGTTTCTTTGTCTCTTATATTTAAATTATTGATGTTCAATCTTTTAAAATAACTTTTTTTTTTGTGGTAAAAATTTGTTATCTTGCTTGATTTATTTTTTGATAGTGGCCTTGACCTTGGCATTGATGTTAAGATTGGTACTTTATTTTTTAGGGATGTGGTTCATTGTTAAATTGGAGTAGTTTATGCAACTGTTAGCCATATGTCATTATGAATATTTGTTTTTCAGTTTT
>NW_025859316.1:0-1596 GCF_002878395.1 Capsicum annuum
AGAACAAATAAGACAACTCTAAATTATTACAATATATTATAGTATTGCTATATGAATGTTTATATATGTAAGACCTCTTATTAAAATTTAATTTTTGACTTTAGGCCACTAATTTTATTGAGACGCCTCTGAATGAGAAGTGAAAATATTGTCCTTGTATATGTTGTCTAATCATATCAAACGTATAGGATTATTCTTTGTTCTTGTATATTTGACCACCAGAACTAAGGAAAGAGTATATTTGTTTGTTTGTTTTTTTTGAATCGGGCGAGTTAGGTTAGAATTTTATTTATAAGAATAGTATCATTTACCGTTGATTTGAATTTTTTTGTTAATGGAAGGGTATATGTGAAAGAAAGAATGAGAAAGTTCTCTTTGTTAATAAAGCAGGGTATTCCCTATTGGAAGAACTAGGTTTGAAGGGAAGATAGAGTCTATTGGTCAGGTGATGATCCACTTCCTCCTTAGAACCCTTATTGGTAAGGTAGGCTTCGCAACTTCGTTGTCTTATTTTTTTTTGTTTAGGAAAAACTAAAATTTCCGCTATATCAACCTTCCAAATCAAAAGGAGTTTTGCTTTTTCTTTAATGCTCGCTCTGCCCCCTATCCCTATAGTTTAAGTGCTAGTTCTCAGTTCTCTCTATGAGCTAATTTACACGCTGTCCCCTAGACAGTTGGTACACGTGTTTAGAAGCTCTATACCTCCCTGACAAAGGCATTTCCCCATTTCTTCCGCCCTTGGCCTTAACTGCTTGCTTCGACGGATCTGTAGCAATGAAATTGGAAAATCTTTCACGCAATAGCGTGTTTGAAATCCTACTAAGCAGATGAAGCAGCGGGTCTTGGAGAAGAATAAGATTACAGAGCACAGCAAACCACTAAACCATCAAGGGTAATTTTCACCCCAAAGTATGACATCGAGAGTGAATTTCCCTTATCATAATTAGTGTTTTGGATAGCTAAAGGCTACAAAACTTTGTCTCTCAAAGTGCGCTTGACTTTTGGAAATGAGGCGTCAATTAATACCTAAAAAATCAAATATTTAGTTACATATATAAATAACCAAAACCTCAATAGTAATATTAACAACAAATATTTCAATTCAAAACCTAAAGTAAATAGTAGATGCGAAAAGTGTAGCACTCGACTGACTCAATAATTCATAAGACAATCAATTCTAAAATTCCAAAATTTATTGTTCTACAAGAAAGTGGCGGTTTGTGGCTTCGTGCAAATAAAGCCTTATTATTGCCTTATAACTTTTAAATCGGTGACTCAAAATCTTTCCTCCAATTTTACATCATGATATTGATGTATCCTATAAATCCCGTCCAGAACCTTTCTATTCTAAAACTTTTTTGCCTTTCAAGATAAGTCTTGTTCTCCGTTTAACTTGAATGTGCATGCATGTGAATATGGGGGCCGCTCATTCAAATTAGTAGCCTAAAACCAAATCTTAATAAGAGATCTCAAGTATATTCAATAGAAATTACTTCTATGTGCGTCTCATGTGCATCTTAAGCGTCATTGCCTCTTACAAGCATGACACATGCATCTCAGGCACCACATTTGCATCTAATGCTTAATGTAAATCAT
>NW_025859317.1:0-1439 GCF_002878395.1 Capsicum annuum
ACCTATTTGCTGAGATCAAGATGATTGGATATAAGTTTGAGAAGAAAGATACGTTTCTTTAGTAGTATATGAATTTCTCCGTGGATAACTATTATAATTTGCAGTTGTTTACTGTCTACTAAGTTAGTATCACTTTTTATGACTCGTTTAAAAATAATTTTTGAATTTATCAGTTTGTCTTGTTCTGTATACATATATTGAAGATAAAACTTTATACATCATAAAAACTTTTACACAAAAATAATTCTAGTATATCAAATAAATTTTTGGTTTAATTGTTTCACTATTTTATATATTCCAATAATTTAGTTTAAAGTGATCGAGTTACTTAAGTCTATGGGTGTCAAACGGGCCAGTCCGGGCCAATCCGGAACTGGCCCTTCTATTTTAACCGGATTGAGGGATGGTTAAGGGCTGGTTTTGGCGCTAGACGGGCCGGGACAGGATGGGCCAAACAGTAAAAAATTAAAACCCACCCTAACCCGACCCACTTAACCCAACTCGGTCAAACCCACCAAAACCCGGTCAAACCCGGTTAAAAAATAGGTCAAACCCGATCAAAAATATAAAAAAAACAAAACTTTCTTTCAATATACACTACATATACCCACCTATATATATTATAAATATGTTAAATACTATATATACACTATATATATATAGTATATACTACATTAGAATTTAAAAAATATATACACATATACACAATTAGTCAATTACTGATATATACGCACCATTCAATGTATATATACAACTACTTATAAAATATACTATAATATATATACATTACAATATATATAGATATACTTATATACTAATTCATAAAACATATACAAATGTATATGTTAAATATACAAGATATATACACGTGTAAATGCACCATACAACGTATATATACTACTACTTATAAAATATACTACTATATATATACATTACAATATATATAGATATAGTTATATACTAATTTATAAAACATATACACATGTATATGTTAAATATACACTTCTATAGAAGATATACACATGTGTATACGCTCTATTCAATGTATATATACTACTACTTATAAAATATACTACAATATATATATACATTACAATATATATAGATATACTTATATACTAATTTATAAAACATATATACATGTATATGTTAAATATATACTTCTATAGAAGATATATACACGTGTATACACACCATTCAATGTATATATACTACTACTTATAAAATATACTACAATATATATACATTACAAGATATATAGATATACTTATATACTAATTTATAAAATATATATACATGTATACATTAAATATACACTTCTATAGAAGATATATACATGTGTATACGCACCATTCAATGTATATATACTACTACTTATAAAATATACTACAATATATATACATTACAATATATATAGATATTCTTATATACTAATTTAT
>NW_025859318.1:0-2954 GCF_002878395.1 Capsicum annuum
TGTTCTCCAGTAGGAATCGAGGGATCTGGTCAGAGGAACACTGTTATCATTTCCAAGTAAGTAACATTTTCCATGTTTTCTCTTAATACCCCTAAATCTTAAATTATTGAGCACCCTTCTAATATTGAGATAAGGATGGTAGGGAGATAATGGGATGCTCGGAACCAGGATTGTTTGGAATTTACTCTGTTCTTCAGGTTCTTGAAGCTGTATCTGATATGAAGACCTCCTCCTTGATTAAGAGTCATTTTGTGTTAGTTGTTGTATAGTAGGCTAGGTAGCTGCTTCACTATTTTGGGTATATGTAAATATAACATCCTGTGAAAACTAGTTTTAGCCTTTCCAGCCCCTTCACCCCTTTGTTGGTGACAATCTCAAATAAGGGCATTGTAGCTTATCACTATTAATTATTCTCTTTCCTGTTGCATGTATCTGTTGGACTGATGTGAATATGAAGTTTCCGTTGTCTAGAGCCCAATTGGCAAAAAAATCAGCTAATTGATTTTCTTCTTTGTGAATATGCTGAAATTGTATTTGCTTTCCTGCTATCAATTGCAAAATTTGTTGTATATGCTCTGCTATGTTCCATGTATAATCCCACTCCTTTGTTAGCATCTTTTGCATTGCCAATGAATCTATCTGCATAATCATTTTTTCAAACTTCATGTGATTGCAATATTTTGCTGCATTTAGAGTAGCAACTGCTTCAGCTTCCATGTTATATGTATCTTCAATCATTGCCCCTCAACATAAAGTAGATCTCCATTTTTATCCCTTAGACAATAGGCATATGAACTTCTTCCAGGATTCCCTCTTGAAGCTCTATCAATATTGTATTTCACCCCTCCATTCTTAGGGAATTCCCACAACACAGCTATAACTCTTATTGTAGGCTTTAGAAGTGCCAAATCCCTCAACATTCCTGGCCAACCCGTTGAGAACACCATCTTGGGTTTTCTTACCTTTAACATCTTCATATTCCTGGTAATGTTTAGAATCACTCTATGTACAGTTACATTTCTTCCTTCATGTTTCTTTCTATTTCTCATCTTTCACAATTCCCAGATGATAAAACCTGGTAAAGCTTTAAAGTATACCTTTTCTCATGTTTTACTTAAGATGTCCACCACTGCAGAATTATTTCTCTTAAACTTAATCCCTGGATATATATACCTGTAAAATTAGCAAAGTAGGACCAAGTCCTATTAGCAATATTTGATCTCAAGAACACATGAGACGTAGTCTCTTGTTCTGGATTAATACAGTACCAACACCTTGATGGGCCTTCAACACCCCATCTCCTGATGGTAGAATCCACTGGAATCTTCCCTTTTCATAACCTCCATATAGTGGAGGATATTTTAAAAGGTAAGCCTTTCACCCAAATATCCTTATAAATATTATTCACCTCCGCTTTTTGCCTAACATATTGCCAAGCTGTCTTTACTGTAAACAAGCCTTTATAGTCAATACTCCAAATTGTTGTGTCTTCTTTATTTACTTGGCCTGGTGGAATGATCTTATTAGTAATGTGGTGAACAATTACTTCTGGAAACAAAGAATGTAGGAACTCCACATTCCACCTTCTATCCCTTGTCAGTTCCTTTACTTTTTGATATCTGACATCCTCTTCCATATTTTCAAAGGAATACAACTCTCCTAGCCCAGTCCAGTTATCAAACTAGATGTTTGTTTCCCTTTTTTGAATCTACCATAAGATGTTATGATCAACAAGATCTCTAGCAATCAACATTTTCTTCCACACTTGGGATCCCCCTCCTCCAACTTTCCATATTATCTCGTTGGGATGCTCTATTTTACAACACTTATTATGCATGTACCTACTCCAAATTGACTTTTCTGTTATGAATTTCCACAATAGTTTACATAATAAGGTTATAGAAACAACATTTATCATTCTGAAACCTAAACCACCTTCTTTCTCAAGCAGACACAAACTTTTCCATTTTACCCAAGGTCTACTCCTGCCCCCTATTGTATACTCCAGAAAAATTGAGCAAAATCTCTATGAATTGTACTCATAACATTAAGGGAAGGATTCATAATAGAAAGACAGTGAATAGGGATACTTTGGGGGATATGTTTTATCAGAACAGCTCTATCTCCATAAGACAAAAGTTTACCTTTCCAACTTTGCAACTTGCTAGTTATCTTGTTCATTAAGGATTGATAATAGTCCTTCTTATTTCTTATGTAAAAGATTGGACAACCCAAATATGTAAAGGGAAACTCTTATCTCAAGATTCATGTTGCTACCTCAGCCATAACACACTACTAGAAATAAGGGCTATGGGAACGTTTATTTAGCGACGATTCATGAACCGTTAGTAAAAAGTACCTAGCATAAAATTGTCTAGTCTATTAGCACAAAAATTAATAGAACCATCGCAATATACTTGAAAACCATCGCAATAGGATATTCTATGGTAACGGTTTTAAGAACCGTCGCCATAGATAATTTTTAGCCACGGTTATTTTGGACAAAAAATTATATTTGCCGGGAATTTTCCCTCCAACATTTTATTTACCCGCTTATTTTAATTATATTAATTAAAATTTTTTCAATATTTTGGCTCTAGTTAGGATTTAAAAAGGCCCCAAATCGGTAATACACCAACACTTTCTTCATTCATTCTCTCATAAATTCTTTAATATCAGGGACTTCAATTCTTCTCTTTGTTAATTCTTCAACGAATCGTTACATTGAGAAACAATTCTTCATCTATTGAAAAAATTATTGAAGTGAAAGACACTTCATTGTTCTATTGAGAAATTCATTACATTAATTGTTGTTCTACTCATCTTCCTCTCCGCTCAATTCGGTGTGAATCATTCACCTTGGTGTCTTTCCAACAACAACCTCTTTGTCAAGGTCAGCAAATTGTATATAGTTGACGTGGGTAATTCCTAGCACTACTGTTTAAGTTAGTTTG
>NW_025859319.1:0-1217 GCF_002878395.1 Capsicum annuum
AAAGTTGAAGGTCATAGATGTGAAGTTAAAGGGCATGTTTATGTATTGTACTTTTCAGATATCTAAGGCAATTGAATGCCTGAGGTAAAGATCAAATATATGTTTGATTGCTTATGTTGTCATTAAAAATTTGGGAGTAGCTACTCTGGTATTCCATTTTAAGGTACTTGTTATCAACAGCTCCAATTAGAACCTACTGATATTTGACTCACTAATTTACTTTGAACAGTATAAGATTTATATATCAAAGACGAAAAGGATAGGAAAGTGGACAACTATCCGAGTGTTATAGATAACTTCCTTACTTCAAAGAATATTCAAGATATCATTAGGAGTTAGGACGGGCCAATTGTAAGGGAATTAATCACTGTAAGTTGTATCATGATTCATGACCATCCGTCGTTGATTGTATACACTTCTCTCTCTCTTTTTGGTTTTTTTTAGCTTTTAGAAGATTTAAATTAAGAAAAAGAGACGTCATTACCCACACTAAATTTGTCCACTCAACTTATTTTAGCACTTAAACTAAATTTTTATTTATTTACCTTCCTCAACATCTTTAAAGTGTATTAATTTCATCTCTAATGCTGACGTGACATTTTCTAGAAAAAATAGGTGCGTATATTTTGTAAAAACAAATAATTTCACTAATATTATATTTTAAATACAATAGATTTTTTTAAAAAAAAAAACAAAAATCCGAATACCTTTTTCTTCTTTTCGCCTCCAAAACATCAATAACTACGAGACTCATTTTCTCCAACCATAAATTCCTCCATTAACAACCTGAAATACATTCTCCACCAACACTCTCCTTCAATTTTTTCCATTTTCTTCCATTAACACCACCAAAGAACAATTACGAAGACACTACTAAATTAAAATTTTTCCTTCATTAAACACCATCTCAACCTTTAATCCAACTCCCTCAAAATCTAAACAAAAAATGAATAAATTGATGATTTTATCTTTAAACCACTTATCATCAATGAGATTTCTTTTCATTTTTACTTTTGAATTTTTTTGTTAATAAGACAATTTTTAAGTAGTAAAACAAATGAAAAAATTATTTTTGACTTGGTGGGGATATTTTTGTGTTTGAAGAAGAAAGAAATTGAGTTTGGGAGGGGGGAGGGCATTTTTTGTGTACTGAAAGGGGAGAAAGAGCGGGGAAGGGGAGGGGGGAAGATGGGGGGACGTGTTTGCAGGGGGCGGGA
>NW_025859320.1:0-4247 GCF_002878395.1 Capsicum annuum
AAATGGAATAAAATTAAAGCACAAGATCATATATTCTCTTCACTTTGTGACGTGCTAATGAGCTAAAAATTAGAGAAGGCGAAAGATCGAACCGCCTCACATGAGAAAATGGCTGAAAACATGCCAGTGAGAGGTATATGATGTTGTATCTATGCGGCGATTTATAACAATATGACCCTGTAGGTTATAAAAAATATCATAAGAAACTTTCAGCTGATGTCATTTGTATGTTTGTTTCCAAAAGCAGCGTAGAAGGCAAAGGGATAAACATCTGAAAGCATCATGTACTCAGGAGTCAGGACAAGAAATAAACAGATACAATAAGTATAATATTGTTTAGTTGCTGAATATAGGAAACATTTAGTGGCAGAAAGGACGTCCTTAGTGCTCAACATCAAAGCAACATTCTAGTGAAAATAAAAAACTGAACTTTAAACCATTTTCCCAATCAAATAAATGCCTTCACTAATTTCTTCGGTTCTATAACTAACAAAACTAAACAACATAACAAAAAATTAGTAACTTGATCTTCTAAATAGCCAGTAATTCCTCAAGAATTTGTTCTATTATGTTTCCCAAAGTTTATTTATTTCGTTAAACATGACGCCACAAAGATAGGGATAAGGTCTGAATGCAGTCGACTCTTCCTAGAAGCTACTTGTGGAACCACACTGGGTATGTTCTTTTTGGATTAAACACACTTTGATGTTTCTGTATGGCTATATTTAAGTGTGGCATGCCAAACAACCCAACTTTCATCTACCTTGAACAGCAGGAAGATTAGTTAAATAGTAACCAAATTTTAGTGTATCAACCAAGCTATTTTTACATATTAACCATTTGAAATTTGTCGGTGTAAATAGTGAGTCTTCATGGCTTTGGTTGTATACTGTTTACAAGCCATAATTCATTTAAGCTAGCAAAAAAGAAAGATTCATTAAAAATATAATCGAGTTGTCTTTATTTCAGTTAAAAGACAAAATCATTATGCCATTGCAAATCAACAAAGCAATAGTCTGAAAACCTCAGCAGTCTGAAAACCTCAGCAGTCTGATGGCCTTAGCAGACGTACAAAACTTCTTTTATTTAAAATGGTAAAAATTATAGTACTAACAAAGGAAGCAAATCAAGAAACTGACCTCTAAGCAAGAAATTTTGAATTCATGAGAAACTCTTTTAATCACTGCAAAAAGTAAAAAGGCATATGCATCTATCAGTCATAATATTAGCAAAATTTAGAGAGCTTCACACATTAAACTTTTTTTGCTGCGTCTCCAAAACAAGATAACCTTCGATCATCAGAACCTTTTCAGGAGCAGAGGCCACACTATTTAGCCATAAATAGCAATTGTAATAACACACATCTTATGCAAAAGCTTATATACAAATGGACACATTCGAAAATCAAGTAAACATACTTACACAGTCATTTCTTCATAATTCTTTCTTGGATGAACTGAGCAACTTTTTGTTGACAGAGATTAGCTACAGTCCAGAATTACAAAAAAGACCTACTCATTATTCGGAGAAAGATAAAGAGTAAATGAAGTAGAAAAAAAAGACTGCATCCTTAATATTTGATTGTGAAGAAGTAAATAGAAAAAGAAACAATTTCACTAAAGTATTTGAAACAATTTTGATTTTAATATTTGAAGCAATTTCATTCTATGCAGGCAACAAGCCTAATTAACGCGGATACTAAACAACAAAAGTATGAATCAAAGGAAACAAAGATCCTTGATTTGATTTCACTAAAACGAAAACAAATAATGCCAGTTCAAAACAACAACAACAACATGTACCCTGTGAAATCCCACAAATGGATGCTTTTTGTGTGAAAGTTTGTTTCACAATTATGAAAGAGAAGAAAAGCAGTGCCAAATTATGTTGCTTGGATTCTGCAAAAATATCAGCAGGTGCGTGTCGAATTCTTCAGAAGTAGTGACAGGAGCGATAAACAATGCAGCACACTTGTACAAAAAGAGAGACGACTTCTAAAAGGCCAAAATTTCACCAACTCGGAGACTAAAGAATTCTGAAAAAAAGCAATACCTTAGTGGAAATGACTGTGATAATGCACTCTTTGGCATGAGAAACCCTTTAACGCTTTTAATCGACACTCCTTCTTTGCCAATAATACGACTAATATTGTTAGTAGGACACAACACTGTAATAGTCAATTCTTTAGTTTGAGAGGCACCAATCTAAGCAGAGTGATCTATAAAAATAGCGTCAATATATTTATAGCAAAGCTTTTTGAATGATTTCATTGTACACAACATTATAGGTCGATTGATCATCATCATTGTCTTAAGTAGGTGGCCTGATCAATATTTTTATAGAGTTGAAACTTTTTGCTCTCGACAAAGCAACATATAATTGACCGTGAGAAAAAAATGGTTCACGTAAATAAATACCAACATAATCTAATGTTTGTCCTTGTGCTTTATTTATTGTCATAGCAAAACACAAGCGTATTGGAAATTGTATTCTATTAAAGGGAACAGACACTTTTTCATCCTCTGACGATTGTAATGGTATTCTAGGTATGAATACATGTTTATCTTTAAAATCACCACTTGCAATTTTACAACTAATAACATGCTTTTTAAAATCGCAACATACTAATCGTGTTTCGTTACATAAACCTTCAAAAGGGTTTAAATTTCTTAATAATATAACAGGACAGTTTTGTTTCAATATTAATTTGTGTGGAGGTAAGCCAGGAAGTTTTATAATGTGCAAGAAATCTTCAAATTGAATTTGATCATTTGGTTCAATTGTTTCATCAGTAGCAATGAATACTTTAGCATTTGTCGGAAATTGAGTTATGAGTCTATTATTTATTTCATCAACAAAGTCATTCTTTGTAGTCAAGATAACTCGAGAGGTCATAAAAGAAGAATCATTAAAAGAGGTATATAAGTTTGGATATATTATTTTGAATAAGAGATCTAATGATTCTTTTTCGGTAGTGAAAGGAACAATAAACTGCTTTGGAATTTCTATTTTGTTGTTGATATTTATTTTTTCTTTTCCATTTCTAATTTTCATTAGGTATTTACAAAAAGCAGGATCAGTTTTAGCACACATATTTTCTGATAGTTTTAATTTTTCAAGTTTATTCCAAATTTGGGAATTTAATATGCTTTCATAAATAAAGTCTTCTTTCTTTTCACTTCGAACAACAGGAAGTGTTTGTCTAAAATCACCACCAAATACTACAACTTTTTCACCAAAGAGCATGTTTGTGTTCGTTAAGTCTTTCATAAGTGAATCAAACGCTTCAATCATGTTCTTTTTGGACATTGATACTTCATCCCATACAATTAATTTTGTATCACGAATTAAAGATGCAAGGGGGCTTTGTTTACTGATATTACAGGAGAATTGCTCATCAATATTAATAGGAATTTTGAAGCGTGAATGAGCCATTCGTCCTCCGGGAAGAATTGAGATTGCAACACCAGAGGTTGCTGTTGCCAAAGCTATAAGTCCTGTAGATCTTACAGTGGCTAGTAAAGCACGATATAAAAATATTTTACCACTTTCTCCTGGACCATCAATGAAAAAAGCTCCTGATTTATTTGTGAAAATCCTTTGAAGAATAATATCATATGCCTTTTTTTGTTCTGTGTTCAATTTCTTATACAACAACAAATCTTCTTGACTAACAATTATATTTCTTTCAAAAGCAACATTTTTTGCTTCTGATTCTATTCTCGAGTGTAAGATATTTTCAGAAATAAGTTTATACTCATTAATATCATGTCCCATGCAATGTAATGTATCATTAATATGACTTAGAGCTAAATGTTGAATTTGTTTTAGATTTATGTTCGATAAATTCTTGAAGTCTTCAGACATTGAATCTTCAAATTGCTCCCACAGTTCTTTTGGATTATCAGGATTGCAATATACTAATATTGTAGCAAATAAACGACGTAAACTATAAGGCATTTGATAAGATACAGCTTCCAACATACATTCCACCAAGTTGTTATTATGATGTAACAATCCTCTTTTTTCAGCAGATTCTCTAAATGTTTCATAATATGTTCCATCTATTTTTCGAAGACTTTTGTATGATTTCGGACATCTTATATTCATTAATAAAAGTCTTAGATAGTATCTTTCTCCTTCTGTTGGATGACACATGACAATACGGTCAATAACATTACCTCGGTGTATTCGGGTCCGCATTTTGTATGTTGTTGACCACACAAAATACTGAGAAAATTCTGTAT
>NW_025859321.1:0-4667 GCF_002878395.1 Capsicum annuum
CATGATAATGTTTCGATACTCCATATTATATTGTGATCAACAAAAGAGAGCATGAATTTGAAATAAATATTGTTCACCACTTGTAAATGATGAAGCACCTTGATTTTTACATGATTATGCATATGTGGATGTGATATTGACGACTTGCAAGTCGGGTATGACGATACCCTACAGAATACGATATGCGATTGAATAAGATGAAAATTTGAATGCATTGATTTTACATAAGAAAGGTGGATGCCCGAAGAAGGCGTTTGAGACACAAGCGGCTCATCGATGGAAGAACGTGTTTACCGACACGGAATATCGGTACCATGCTTTGTGGTCTTGCGTACCTCTCCCAAATTGGGATTATGTTTAGGAGCCATGCTTTGTGGTCTTGTGCACTACCATATTTGATTTGGGTCGAGACACCATGCTTTGTGGTCTTGTGTGTCTCTCCCTCACTTATACTCTAATCTCGGCGGCAACCGAGGTTTGACAGTTGGTGTAAATTATGTAGGGTATTCCTCCCAGCTCCGTTGCATTTCATTATTGTTGAGAAGAACTATTTGCATTACACCCATGTGTTTCCAAATGATTTGATACGAAATTTCTTTATAATGGCTCTCAACTATATTTTGTAAAAATATTATGTTTTGCTTTGATATCTCTGCGTGCCAATACTTTTGTGCTGACCCCCTCCCCTCCCTTCTCCAACCTCCCAGGTTCAGAGGCCCAGTCTAGGGGTCAAGAGAATCAGTAGATCATTCAGACAAAGTTGCAGAGACAAGTGGTGAGCCTTCTATGTTTCGGAAGGTCTTATGTCCTGCAGTCCTTTTATTTTATATTAGTTTTGGGTCTGCTGGGGGCCTTGTCCCAGTTTTCAGATACACATTGTCTCAGTCATGTAGTAGAGATTTCGCAGACGGTTTTAGAGATGTTGATTTAGATTGTGGGACACTATTCCCCATTTTCGTTTTCATATGATTCTTGACCATGTTTTCGTTATATTGTGTTTCTTCCGCATTACTTTGATCATATGAAGTATGTGCATGATTATCAGACAGATAGGGGTGTTTCGGGCCTCCATGGTTTGAAATGCTCGTCACGGCCAGGCCCTGGTTCGGGTCGTGACACTAAGGCTGTGTATGATACACCCTTGTGGTGGGACCCTTCTCCGGACACCGCGTATAGCAGTAGCTTTAGTGCACCTGACTGTCTTTTTTTTTTTTAATTTCATGCAAAGCTAGTTATCCTAGTAAACCTTGCATCAAATTGACTTAAAACATACACCTGTTTCATGTTTTAGTGACTTTTGTTGTAAGCAAAGTGGTGTTTGTGTAGTCATTATGTATGCTTGTTAATTTTTAGAGGTCAAACTTCTTTTCTCTAGAAATGTGTTGTGTGTTATTCACCAATAGCAGTTGGATGTATCGGGGCGAGGAGCGGTAGATGTAGGCCGAGAAAGTATTGGGAAGAGGTGATTAGATAGGATTTGACTCATCTTCAATTTATTAAGACATGACTTTAGGTAGGAGGATATGGAGGTCGTAGAGAAGGATTGAAGGTTGGTAGGTAGTGTATGTTGTCTTAGTATTAGTCTATTCTTGTAAATTTTGTAGTCTTTAGTTTGGTGGTAGTCTAGAGCTCTATGTCTGATGTCTATCGTATGATTAACTTACTCATGTAGTCTTTGGATTTTGGTCTATATGATCATTTGTTATTTACTATATTTAAGTGGTCGCACCTTATTAGATGTTATAGATTCTTTGTATATGTTCTCCATATTGCTCTCATATTAGTTGTCATGTTTTTCTTCATTGCCGTTTTTCCTTTCAATGAGAACTTCGATTTGCTTCTCTCGAGGGTCTTTCGAAAATCGTCTCTCTACCTTCAAGAGGTAGAGGTAAAAAAGTGGGAATTCACTGGGTATGTTGTTGTATTAAATCACTACTTAATACGAAACGAACGAAACAGAGGTAGTAATGAAATGCTTGAGCCACAAATAAAATTCAAAATGCAACAAGTATGTTTAGGAAATAAATGGTAGAAGTACTTAGCACTTGTGGTCTATGTACTAGGGATTAATCATCTAATAGTATTTTGCTTGAAAACTTCTTGATGAAGATTAAACAATAACAAATTATGTGGGGTGGGGTGGGGGTTCATGAAGGCAGATCGAAAACAACAAATTTTGTAGGGGTAGGGGGTTGAAGTAAAAACGACAAAGTTGCACACAACCAGAGGTAACGGATGAAAATTTGGTTGGATTTCGTTTTTTTCCTTCACACTTTTGGTGAAGGGTCGAGGTTAGTTGACACATGTCATTGTGAATGACACTCTTTTTGCCCAAATTTGACCATTTTCACTTTTCAGTAATTGAGTGGAAAATTGGGTGCTTATGGGTCTTTGGCCATTTCAGGTTGGTGATATAATGACAAGTACCATTTATGTTTGTTAGATTATAATTTTTTTTCTTTTTATGAAATTATTAATTTTGAGATTGTGGGGCGGGTTGTAGTCTTTGGAGGTAGAAAATATAAACGGAGAAAAAAAGGTAAAGTGAGTGATAGGAAGGCATACAATTGAGGTAAAAATGGTAAGAAACGTACCTCAATCTCTCTCAGTTGGCGGCAGCGGCAGAGGAGGAGGAGCATCATCGTCGTCTCATGGTGCTGGAGCCTCGATTAATATGGATAGCCAAATGCAAGTTGCTGAACAACTTGTTCTCGATCTTCGTTACCCTGTTCGTCGTGAACGCGCTCTTTTAGAACTTTCGAAGGTTTATTCTTCTCATTTCAATGGTTACTTTCACGTTTCGCTTAAATTGTTGATTGAGACTTTTATTTCACTTCAGTTAAATGATAGAGCATGATTTATGAATAATTTGATTCCGGATTGCAGTTGAAGCTTCTTTTTAATTGAGAGTTTAGGAGTTAAGAGTTTCTCTTACCTCTTATGCCTCAAGTTTAGGAATAATTTTTGAATAATTTTATTCTGCAGATTCAAGGTTTTGATGACTATTGCTTCTAAGTGTTGAGTTGTTATTGGATTTCGCTGAAAATTTAGATAAAAATGACACTGACGACTTACTGCTTTTGTTTTCCTTTTCCAGAAGAGGGAACTTTTCCATGATTTGGCACCATTGTTGTGCAACTCATTTGGTACTTCCACTATATTCCTACAGGTACTTTATGAAATGTTTCATTATAATTCTAGAGTTTTATCTCATCTGTCATCTCTCTCTCTGATGCTTGCACTTGGCTGCCGTTTATCCTTTTAATCTCATTTTCCATATGCACATGAATGCTAAAGTACCACTCGACACTTTAATTCCAGCATTTCTTCAGTGATTACGGATGCTTCACACTACACCATTGAAAGTGAAGAATATAAGGAAGCATTGAATGACCTTCATAACAAAGCTGTCTAGGAAACATCTTAATGATCTTTTGATTGGAATTATAGTTCTAGTTTTTTTTAAGAATAATATTTGTAGAGTCTTAGGATGATAAAACCGGTTTGTGAAATTTCTGGCTGGGGAGGGAATGGGAGCTAGTCCCACATTTCCATGGGGTGCATCCTTGTTGTAATTTGTAGTCAGCTCATAGCAAGGTTGATTGTCTAATAATGGAAACTAGACAATGTATGTCATTTTCATTGTATATGTTGGGTTGCTTTATAACATAAATGGAATCAAATCATTTGGAGTAATAATGGAAACTAGACAATGTATGTCATTTTCATTGTATATGTTGGGTTGCTTTATAACATAAATGGAATCAAATCATTTGCAGTAAAATTTGAAAATAAATATACAGGGAAAGTCTCAAAATGGAATTTCGATGTGTTTCCCGTATTTATTGGTTGTAGATGTAGATGGAACAGATGATGGAGCCAAAATTCCATTTCGAGGAGACATTAACCCAAAAAAGAAAAAAGAATAATCACCACTAGGAGGAGTAACTATTCTGTTATTTAAATTTAATCTCAGTTTAATGTTTTTATACCTTGGCCCAACTATATGGTAAAAAAAGCTACTACATCAGAGCCAGTATCTATTGGTTCTGTTTAAATTAACTCTTTCTACCATGAGGAGATTTTGGACCTCTATTCTCTCAGCTATTTTGCTCGTATTTCTTGAACTTCTATTGTAGACATTTCTTGTCCAACTATTCGATGTTTATCTCTTAGACTTATAGCGTGGAAGTTATTAGCTATTTCTATAAGTCTGTAAATGTTGCTATGCATGTTTACAGGAGATAATTTCTATATACCCCTTTTTGTCGCCGCCAAACCTGACTCCTGCACAATCAAATAGAGTTTGTAATGTACTGGCACTTCTTCAGGTATATAAACTTATTTTCCTTCTTGACTTTTTCTCTGTGATTATCGATATTGTTTTTGTTATTCATTCTTGTTTGTGATCTTTGAAGTAATGTGTTATTGTCATTATATGATTTCTTTGTAACGATTAAATGTTCTGCATTATGTGTATCAAGAGAGTTGGTGCTCACATTTTTAACTTTCCCTTGTAAAAAAAAAACTTGTTAGCAGTAAAGTAATTTAAAGTTTTATAGTTTTATTTCTTTTTTGGAGCATGGAAAGTATCACTTCCAAATAACTGTTGTTATCATTGTGTAAGTGCTTTGAGATTGAATTATTTTCACTTTATGCATTAGTTA
>NW_025859321.1:7667-16995 GCF_002878395.1 Capsicum annuum
TTGTTGTTATATTTGCTTTCTCTTGAATAAATCCTTCTGACAGCTTTTTCTTTGCAGCAAATATTCCTTCTTATCTGTATGCTTTTCTTGTTACAACAAGCAACTCTAGACCTTTTGAATATTTGAGGCTTGCTAGCTTAGGTGTCATTGGCGCCCTTGTGAAGGTAATAAGTCTACTGTGTTTCATGCGTCTCTTTTCTACTTTCATCGTTCATATAAAGATTTCATTCATGATCGTATCTACTGGGGATGACCACATATGAAAAGGAAACCATGATTAGTTTTAATTTCAGGAGCTAAAGATGCTATTTTTGGTATTCTTAACCTACCGTAATGAGTTGTTTTCTGAAGCCACTTTGTTTCTTTTGATTTTCTCTGCGCAGGCAGATGACACTGAAGTTAACCGTGCTCTTCTTTCACAAGAGATAATTCCGAGTTTCTTGCGCTCGATGGACATTGGATGTGAACTATCCAAAACAGTTAGTGCTTCCCCAAAGCCTGTTTCCAGTTTCATCCGCCCTCGACTTACTTGAGAAAAAATTGAAGAATAGGTGTCTTTTAAGTCTTGAATGAAGGATTGGTGACATTGAATAACAGATAGGGTCAAACATTATTAGGAAACTTGATCAAGTTAATTGTGGACTTGATTAATTTTTCAAAACTTTCTAATCTTTTCAAAAATACAAATCAACCCAACCCACACCCTCTTCAATCCAAATCAACCACACTCTCCTCTCTTTCGATAGCTTCTCTCAGCTCTCTCCCAACCAACAGTTCTGCAAAATTTCTCCTTTCAACCCTCGACGACAAATAGTTGGGCTTCGAGTTTCCCTCTTCAATTCAATCAATCTGTCTCTCATCCCTTTCTTAACAACTTCTCTCAACTCTCTCCCAACCAACTGTTCTGCAAATTTCTTATTTCAATCCTTGGCAACTTCAACATCCGACTACAAATAGTTGGGATTCTAGTTCCTTTTCGACTTCAATCGACATGACAGTCTTGCTCTCCGGCCACAACAGCTTCGAATTCTTCATCGGTTCTTTTCTTCTTTCACAGGTAAAAATTTATGGCCTTTTTAGTTTTGAAGAAAATGAGGAACTTGAGCCAACTTCTCTTATAGTATTGGTTAACAATTTCAATATTTGTTGCACTAATTTGAAATGCGGTCAGAATAAAACCCTAATTTTTGGTATTTCTTCTCTTCTCTTTTCGAAGTGAATTATGATATTTTGGTGTTTGTTGCATTATTTTGAAGTTTGATTTTTATTGTTTTGTTTATAAAAACAAAAGGACAATTTGGTTTGATTTATTTAGTTCTTGTCTTGGTAAAAATGGTGAAATTGTTGTTTTTATTTAACAAAATCGTGCTACTGTTTCCTCTGACAGATTACCCATATGGTGCAACATATTAACCATCTGATGCAACAGATTCATCATATGATGCAACAGATCAACCATCTGATGCACCATAGGAACCATTAGATTACAATTCTGATGCAACAGATTAATAATTTGATGCAACAACTTTACCATATGTTGCAACAGATTAAGCTTCGAATAAAAAATCTGATGCAACTAATTAACCATCTGGTGCAATGGAAGAACCATCAGATTAATGATCTGATGCAACAGATGAACCTCCTGTTGGATAAAATCCTACCAACTCTTCCTACAAGAAAAGTCCAAAACTTTATTTTTCCAACTGATCATTCATCTGCCGTGATAGACGACCCTATGTTGGAAGAAATCTAAATAATATTGATCGTTGATAACTGTTCCAATAGATCATGTGTTGCAACAGATGTGTGACCTGTTGCACAGACCATTCATCTTTCTCAACAGATGAGTGATATGTTTTGTATTGTCGCAACAGATTACTCAGCCATTGCTACGGATTATTTAACTGTTCCAACAGATCACTCATATATTGCAACAGATGATGTCACAACAGTTGTGTGATCTGTTAAACAGACCATTCATCTCTCTTAAAAGATGAGTGGTATATTTTGTATTATTGCAATAGATTACTCATTCGCTGCAATAGTTTGGTTATATGCTGCAATAGATATACTACCTGGTGCAACAGATTTATTGCAACTGTTATTTTACTAGTTTGCTTGTTTGATTTATTGTTATCCTTTTTTAACGATGCATTGATCAAAAATAATATATCATCTTATGTTCCTATTAATTTTAGATAATATGGTTCCCAAAAGAATAGAAATCGAATCAAGTCTAAGTAAAAGAACAAGTGAAACAGCTAGGCTACATCCACCACTCTATGAGCTTGCTTTACAAGCATTATCTCAATCGTGAGTAGAATATGATGAACACGGGGAGGAGGAATATTTCAAAAGAGATAATGCAGATGCTAATAGCCCTTCCACCGAAGAGCTGGTCAAAGCCTTCAGCATTGATCGTTATCCTGTGAGAATGCAGTGCGATGGTGCCGCAGATTTAATGGGTGATTTCATGGTTAAGTCGGTCATGGGAAAATCTTTCGACGTCTTCAGAAAAATACTTCGAGAACAACAATTGGATGCTTATTTCAGGGACAACTGCTTTGGGAAATATCTTGATTTGTCGGAGGATAACAATGCTCGTTTCCAAATGAAAATGGTATATGAACTTCTCATGCGTAGGTTTATGTATGAAAACAAAGATAAGATGGATGAGGTGTGGATAAATTACTATGACATGCCTATTTGTTTTGGTTGGAAGGAGTTTGTCATAGTTACTGGACTAAAATATTATCTTCCTTCTCAAGTTATACCTATTCTAACAAAAAAAAAAGAACCCAGCACACCCAAAAAAGGCAAAGGCAAGTCGTGTGATCGTGATGACCTGGTGTCCATTGTTGGTCCAAGATTCAAAAACAAAAATTTGATAGAAGCGTTGAAAGGTAAAGAACTTTCAAAGAAGCACAAGCAGTCATTAAGCTTGGTTTGGTTTGTACATAATATTCTTTGGGCGAGAGACATTAACAACAACATAAGCCTCGGTTTAATAAAGCTCTTTGAGGATCTTGAGGCGTTTAACAGCTATCCATGGGGGTATGAAAACTTCAAAATGATTGTCAAATATTTGTTGACTCTGTTAGCGTCAAAGACAGTCAACTTATATGGCTTCCCATGGGCTTTCATGGTAAATGTTTCTTTCTTCTATTATGATATCATTCATTTTTTTCGCTCAATAATGGTTTTGATTTATTGGCGTTATTTTATAGGCTTGGGCGTTTGAAGCCATTCCTTATTTGAGACAACAAGTGAACTACCAGGAAGGAGTTTCCTGTCCAAGAATCTTGAGATGGTTGTCGGCCAAAACTCATAAAAATATAAAAAAAATCTATCTCTTCAACCCCCCAAAGGATGCAGTAAGTATAATTATAATTAGTTTTTTTTTTTAATTAATGTTGTTTTTTAATGATCTAATCATCATTCTAATTTATGTAATGATTTATGTTAGAATATGCATCCGTCGCTAGTTTCGACCAATCAAGAGTTGAAGATGCCATTTTTTCTTACTTTACGGTCTGTGCAAACTTTATCAGACCTTAAGGTCATCGACATAATAAAAATGGAATTGTTTGGAGCAACAGCCATTACAAGAAAAATAATTTTGGAGGGTGGGATTGTTGTTGTTGATGGAGCTGTTGGTGGTGGTAGTGGTGCTTCCGTTGGTGCTAATGATGCTCCTCTTACAGTATTTAAAGCAAACCATTATGAGTATGATCATACTGGTTATACAGATTTTGCCTCTCCCAGTGAATGTTTTGCATGCAAATGTGAAGACTGTAGGCGAAACATGATGTAGTGATTAATGTTATTAATGCATTAACTACTTCTGTAAAGGAATTGATATCTAAGAGGGATCTCCTTCCATCAAAGAGGATTTTATTTTCATCCGCTCCATTAGAGATTAGGGCTAAGAGGAGAAGGAGAGTGATTTTCAGAGCATTATCAGGCATCCAAAAAAGCGAAATTGCAACTCCTCTGTCTGCGTGTTGCACTGAGCAACGTACAATGTCCAAAGGAGAGCAGCACGAGCTGAAGAAGATGAATATATTATATCTTCCAACTGACAAAACAAACAGACATATATATGTTTCAACAGATGACACATCTACTGAAAATTATCAAACAGATATATACATCTGTTGCAACAGTTGACTAACCTGTTACACCAGATACTTTATCTGGTGCAACATATGTCTCGTCTGTTTTAGCAAATCAAATAGCTCTTCGTACAACTTTTATTTGTACCAACATACGACCTATCTGCTGCAACAGATGATTCATCCGTTGGAAATTATCACACAGGGTCTTCCTCATGTAGAAATTTGTCCCAACAGTTGATTCATTGTTGCAACAGAAATATAATATATTTGGGACAATTTAAAATGGGAGGAAGACTTGTTTAATTTGCTAGAAGAGATGAGTTATCCTTTTCTGTTTGTTATATCTCCGTGATTAGCATTGACCAATTCTGTCTTTCCAAGTGGATGTAGAAGAAGCTACTGCTGAACAACATTGACAATATTCTACTCTTTTTATGAAAATACGGAGAACAGAAAGCGCAGAAATCGTACGCAAGCGACAATGAAGATCCACGACGAGCAAAGTCAAATTCCATAGCACCGGATGAAGAACAACTTGTCCATACTGAGTAGATCTTTATAGTTTGAGCCTGTCAAAGCAATCCTTGGCAGTATACTTAAATTGTTGTTGATGTATTTGTTGAGATTTGTACCCATAACAATTTTTTTACATTTCATTTATTCGTTGACTTATTTCAACTAATTTATGAAGGCTTCAATTTATTTTATTTTGTCTGCGAATTTTATTTATTCCTTAGATTTGAACTTATTAATTGAAATGGAATACTAGATTCAAATATTGCAACAGATAATGTATCTATTGCAACAGACGACACATCTATTGGAAAATTCGAACAGATTTAGACATATGTTGCAATAGGTAGGTGATCTGTTGGAATTTATCAAATAGGTCTTCCCACTGTTGCAACAAATGGACTTTAGATAAAAACATTAAGATAATGCAACAGATGACACATCTATTGAAAAAAAAAAAAGAACAGATTTAGACATATGTTACAACAGATGGACTTTATCTGTTGCAACAGACGACACATCTATTGGAATAATCGAACAGATTTATACATATGTTGCAACAGGTAGATTATCTGTTGAAATTTATCAAACATGTCTTCCCACTGTTGCAATAGATGGACTTTAGATAAAAACATCGAGATAATGCAATAGATGGCCAACCTATTGCAACAGATAAACTATATGTCAGAACAGGTAGGATAACTGTTACAACGGATGGAGAATCTGTTGCATTATAAAAATTCAACTTTTGTTGGACATAAAAAATTGCCACTAAGTTTAAAAAGGTTAAAGTGAATTGAAATAAAAAAGGCACAACCCATCGACGGTGTTCAGTTCAAACATCTAAAATAAAATAGGCATCAAGTAGACATGTTCATTTTAAAGTTTTAAAATAAAATAGGCATCAAATGTGTTAGTGTCAGTCCTGGCAAATTTTGCTGAATTACCGTCACTTGGCCCCCAACGGTCATTTTTTCCTCCCCATTGTCTTATATATTCATCTTCATCCTAAAATTTAACCTTAAATTTTCAAATATTCTTCTTCATCATCATCTTCTTTTATCTATCCAAATTCTTCAAATTATTACTTTCATTTTTTCCAACTGACCTCGACAATGCCGAGCGCATTTTCCACTATTTTTTGTGATAAAGATTTTTGATATTGTAAGTGCGGTCATGAAGCTCTGTTAAAGACTTCTTGGACTCAACAAAATTCGAGTCTTAGGTTTTTTACTTGTAAGATTTCGAAGGTAATATTTTTTTAATTTAATTAATTGATTAATTATTGATTTGTAATTATTTTGTAATTGTGTTCTCTTTTTTATAGAAATTGGGTGGATGCGATTACTTTGATTGGTATGAAGAAAGACACCCTTCACAAGCAAATCGTGTAATCTGAGGTTTGTTGAACAAAGTCAAGGTTTTTGAAGAGAAACAAAATCGAGCAAGAAGATACTACATTGTTGCCGTTATTGCTACTGGTTTGGTGTTGTTGGACACATGGATATTGAAGCCTAATTGCTGAAATTTTCATGGTGGTGTGTGTATTTGCTACTGGTTTGTTGTCAACGACCACATGGATATTCAAGCGTAATTGTTGGAAAATATAAAAAAGATTTAGTCATATGTTGTAAAATTTAGGTCATCTGTGGAAATTATCAAACAGGTCTTCCCATTGTTGCAATAGATTAGACTTAGATTATTAGACTATTCATAGAAATTATCAAACAAGTCTTTCCACTATTGCAACAGATTAGACTTAGATTATTAGATTATTCAAACAGGTCTTCCCACTATTGCAACAGATTGACAATCTAATCTATTGCATTATAAAAAACTCAACTTTCATCAGAAAAAATTATTGCCACGACATGTACATGTAATAAAGTGAAGGGTGATTTGAAATTAAAAATTTCTATTTCATAGACTCTTCTATATACACAGGCTTCAAGCGTCCAGTTAGTACCCAATAATCCCAGAGCTCTTGCAGGTTTGTCACAGCGTTGTCATACAGAAAAGTCGTTGGCTTGGACATTTCTGTGCCGGTCAGCAAACATTCAATGTGTGCAAGAGCATGCAAGCCGCTACATTTAGCGACATCATCTTTTGGAAGGATCATTCCCCTGTTTCGACTTTCAAAATCCCATGATCTCTTCATCAACGCTTCTTTTGGCAAATGACTCATCAGTTTACTCTCCCTCAACAAGATGGGAAACAACACCATCAATGGCTCCATGAGGAGAAAAAGAACGAAATCATCGACGAGAGGTACATTGGAGCCATAAACATTGATCTTTCCCTCCACGAGTAGTATCTCAACAGCCCGATAATGTATGTCGTTCACGCTAATAACTGCAAGAATCCTTTTTGCCTCGGTCTAGCTTTTGCCATGTGGATTTGGCCTGTCCCCTCTAACATATTTTAACGTTTCTTCTTTATCCAAGACCAACTTAGGAACTAGGAAATCAAGTCCCATGCCAAGGGCTGACGCCTCTCCATTGAGTTGATCGTACCTATCCTTGAGCTTCTTGTAGAAGTCGAGGTCTATTATCCTATCGGCAGCGTCATAAGCTTCCCGGTATGTTAATTGTCTTTTCCTCATGAGGTAGAGAATTATGTCAACATGCTGTATGATAAGAAGTTAATTTTTAAATAGGTTAGTAATTGTAAAGATGCAACGGATAGTCCGTCTGTTGCATAGGGTTCTCTGAATCAATAATCCAATGCAACTTACGCAACAGATGGATAATAAGTTGCAACAAAACCACAACCAGTTGCACCAGTATACCCAGATGTTGCAACAGATGTGAAATCTGTTGCGTAGCTTCTTCTTCATCGGGTAGATTAGAAGGGCTAGGTTAGGAAAAGTAAACTTGTCTTGTCCTCGTACGGCATACGCATATCAGTCATAGTCTGGAAGTCTTGGGGGGGAAGGGAGGCCTGGGGTAATCTGGTGCACCTGGCTTGGCATCCTTGGCCTGTCGTAGATCCCTCTTCTCTTCGGTGCCAAGATCCGCGTATATGTCCACCTTCTTAACTGGTCCCCGAACTTCAACAACTTTTGGAGAGGGAGGAATTGCAATTTCTTTTGATTTTTGAGTAGAGAGTACGTCTCTAATTGCTCTTTTCTTTCTCTTAACCAACACTGTAGGAATGTGTGGCTCCCTCACCTTCTTGGATGGTATGATACACCTCTTGGATTTGAATTCCTTGATATCTTTAGAGATAGTCTTTATTTTTTGAAAGAGTTTATCCTATCTGTCCTTGCACTCATCGCATTTGCAATGAGAACACGAGGGTGAAGAGGGGTGAGAGTGACCTGTGTAAGGGCGAAAAGAGGTGTTTTCAAACATATTTATTCTTTCTTGAGCATCAATATGGTCATTATCACAAGTGGTAGCAGCATCAGCATGCCTACCACCAACACCAACAACTCCACCAAAACAAGCACCCGGATATGCCTTAGTAAAAGGTTGGTCATGAAAAGCCTCAACATTAGGCTGACCTTGCCTAATTGCTCTTCTTATGGCTGTTGCTCCAGCCAATTCCTTCTTTATTAACTCCACCGTTGGGTCTGCAATAGTATCAACATGACCTAGAGTAATATAAGAAGTCATCACCGACTCCTCCTCAGTAGGCACGATCCATGGATGCACAACCTATAAAAAAGAAAAAAAAGACAAATGCATTTAAATCATATAATATAACAATTTTCACAGTTGGGCTACATTTTTTTTTAAACGACCCATCTGTTGCATAGTTTGCAGTATTTAAAATCCGTTTGAGTCTGGCTCAGAGAAACAGAGCAACACATGGATAATCTGATGCAAAATATCAATCAAATATTGCAACAGCTGCACAAGACGGGTAATCTGTTATACAAAAGATGATCTGTAAGTCGCAATAGATGAATGATATGTTATCAGATTAAACATCTATTGCATAATTTGCAGTAGATGGTTAATCTTTTAGTGTTGGGTTCAGAGAACCAAAGCCACAGATGGGTAATCTGATGCAAGATATACTCCGTCGCAATAGATGTCCCATCTGGTGCATCAGATATAACATCTCATGCACCAGATATAATATCTGTTTAATATATTTCTTATCTTTGAGTAGAATTATTTTACTTGAAATGTACTGCATCATCCGGAGGGTTAAAGAGATCAACCTTCTTAATATTGGTGTTTCTCTTTGCAGCAAACCACCTAAACATCCTTGGATGAGAAACCTCATCCGGGTAATCCATTAACTGCCTTCGGAGGGGAGGAATAGCTTCAAATGCCCAAGCCTAAAAAGTGTAAAACAGAAAGCAAACAAAAAAAATCATAATAGCTATATTTCAATATAAATTAATGGATGAGTAAAATTAGTGATTAATTTTACCATGAAAGCCCAAGGAAAGCAGTATAATGTGGTCGTCCCTGAGAATAGCTTTGTTAGTAAATATTGGACAGTCAAGTAAAAGTCGTCATATCCCCAGGGATAATTGTTGAATTTATCAAAATCCTCAGCACGCGCCAACAAATCATCTTCTATGACCTTGTTGACGTCTCTTGCCAATATAACCGAATGGGCAAACCAAACTAAGCACAATTTCTCCCTGTACTGCTTTGGTATGGTTTTATCCTCGAGATCTGTTAACAAATTTGATGCTTTGTAGCCACGTCGAGCAATGTCAAACAACCCATTTATTT
>NW_025859321.1:19995-30781 GCF_002878395.1 Capsicum annuum
AACCCATCTATTTTTTCCTTGCATTTTCTTGCCTTGGATCTTTTGCGAGGTGGCGGACCTTCTGGACGATGGCATCTCAAGCCCATCACTATGGCAAACTCTTGCAAGCCAAAACAAACAGGCATGCCACAGTAGTTGATCCAGATTTTATCCACCTTCTTTTTGCCCCCCTCATCCCGATCTTTATCATCCCCCTTGTACTTGATTCTGCGCTTGAGAAGACCATATACCATCCAAAGAAGCTCTTCTTAAAAAGTCCGCCTATGTTTTCGTTCTTTTGTTTTCTTTCTGGGTCATTTATCGGCATTGCAACTTCAAACCGTCAATACTATAAGTTTTGACAGGATCATGCTGGGATGTCGATATTAACTCATGCCCGTCGGAGATCTATTATCATCATGTTGATGATCATCCTCTTTCTCTTTCTGACTCTCTAATTCCTCCTCTTTCTCACTTTTATTTTCTTCATCACCATCTACGGACCCTTGTCCACTTCCCTCAACGTTGTTTTCATATCTCTCTTCAGCTTCACTTTTCCCTGAGATTGTTCAGGAAGCTCCTCCGAAGCCCTTTGTATTGTAGCCTTTTTTTTAGTGGTCAGACGTTGATCCACTTTCACTTTCTTTTCTCTTGGGAGACATGTTTTATCTACAGACAAAGAAAGATAAAAATTACATTACAGTTGATGTATGCATAGATTTTAAAAAATACATTACAAACACCACGAATACTGACACACCACCAACCACCACCAACCAATGCCAACAAACAAATAAACACTACGAATACCGACACCACCACAAACACCACCAACCAATGCCACCACCGGTGCCACCACTAAGACCACAAACACCACCACCACCACCACTACCACCATCCAACTATACCACGACAGTCAACGAAACACTGCGACAGAAACTAGGGATTTCTCGAGTTCTTCCTACGATTTTACCATCAAAACTCAAAATTGTAAACCCATTCTCTAAGATAATACAACTAAAAGTTTTATTTTTCATCATTAACTTAAAATCCCTTATTTTTTAAAAAAAAAACAAATATAGAGCTCATCTCGAACTCTGTTGCCTATGAAAACAAAGAAAACGACTAATACAAGCAAGAATGATGTCGAAAATAATACCTATATGGTCGGAAATGAGAAGAAAAATGATCTGTTGTAGAGGGTTGAGCAAATTTGTTGAGTAGTTATTGTCTGTATTGTATTGTTGAGTGAGAATGAGAGAGAAAGAGCCAGACCTCGAGATTTGAAATGATGAAACATTTTGTATGGGTTGATTTGTATTTTGGAAAAGAATGACAAGTAGTTTTGAAAATGTTAATTTGGTCCGAAATGATCTTAATTATTTTTAAAATCATAAAATATATACGTAATTTTTAAAATCATATAAAACAATTGAAGTTGAAGTTGATCTAGTACTCTACGAGATGACCCTGTGAAAACTCACCCCTGGTCCTAGATTAATCAATTTGGGAGTCTAACATATGAACTCAATTGAAATTGTAAAAAACAAATGTTCAACATGTTGCGTCAGATTTTTCATCTGTTGTAAATTATCAATCAGATTAGGTAACAACATATTACGAATCTGATGTAAATTATCGAACAGATTAAGTCATCTGTTGTAAATTATCAAATGGGATGTCATATGTTGCAACAGATTACCCATATGTTGTAAATTATCAAATAGACATTGCCATCTGTTGTGACTAACCCTATGAGAACTCACCCCTAGTCCTAGATTAATCGATAGTTTACCCTATGAGAACTCACCCCTAGTCCCAAATTATTCAATCAAGGTATTAGTACCCTAGTCCTAGATCAATCAATTAAGGTATTATTCTAACATATGAGGTAGTAAGAATCGGTTTGGCTCAGAGTGATCGATCGCCGACTCTGGTCGGGAGGAACATAGTACAGTTTCATCATGCAATTGACAAAAGACTCAATTGAAGTTGTAGTTGACCCTATGAGAACTCACATTCAATTAAGGTATTAGTCTAACATATGAACTCAATTGAATTATATATAAACAAATGTTCAACCTGTTGCAACAGATGTCTTTTCTGTTGGATCAAATATATTATGTAAACTGTTGCAACATATTACACATCTATTGTAAGCTATCATATAGATTAAGCCATTTGTTGCGATAGATCACGAATTTATTATAAACTATCAAATAGATTAAGTCATCTATTGCAACAGATTACCCATCTTTTGTAAATTATCAAATGGATTGAGTCATATGTTGCAATAAATTACCCATCTATTGTAAATTATCAAATAGGCGCTATCATGTATTGTAGTTGACATTATGAGAACTCACCCCTAGTCCTAGATCAATCAATTATGGTATTAGTCTAACATATGAGGTGGTAAGAATCGGTTCGGCTCAGAGTGATCTATCGCCGACTCTGGTCGAGAGGAACACAGTACCGTCTCGTCATGCAATTGACAAAAGACTCAATTGAAGTTGTAGTTGACCCTATATTCAATTAGGGTATTAGTACCCTAGTCCTAGATTAATCAATTAAGGTATTAGTCTAACATATGAGGTAGTATGAATCGGTTCGACTTAGAGTTATCGATCGACGACTTTAGTCTGGAGGAACGCAGTATCATCTCATCATGCAATTGCCAAAAGACTCAATTGAAGTTGTAGTTGACCTTATGAGAACTCACCCCTAGTCCCAGATTATTCAATCAAGGTATTAGTACCCTAGTGCTAGATTAATCAATTAAGGTATTAGTCTAATATATGAGGTAGTAAGAATCGGCTCGGCTCAGAGTGATCGATCGACGACTCTGGTCGGAGGAACGCAGTACCGTCTCATCATGAAATTGCCAAAAGACTCAATTAAAGTTGTATTTGACCCGATGAGAACTCACATGCAATTAAGGTTTTAGTCTAACATATGAACTCAATTGAAATTATATATAAACAAATGTTCAACCAGTTGCAACATATGTCTTTTCTGTTAGATCAAATCAAACAGATTAGGTAATATGTTGCAATATATTACGCATTTGTTGTAAACTATCAAACAGATTACGTCATTTGTTGTGACAGATCACGAATCTGTTGTAAACTATCAAACAGATTAAGTTATTTGTTGCACTTAAATGTTTTTTGATCCTTTTTTTTATAAAGCAATTTAGGTATTTCCTGTCCGAGATAAAATAGTTAAAATACTAAGGCGGTAAAAAATATTACTCGGTACAACTTTGATAACTCAAAAATCTCTTGAGTGAGTAGTCTTATCTGGCCTTTTCAATGTCACCGTCTCCTCATGCCCCTCAAAAGTTATTAATGAATATTTAAAATCCCTCATACCTAGAACTCTCTCTCCTTCAGCTATAAAGTAGTCTAGACTAGACTCAACTCATAACTCTTCTTTATTCTTTATTCTCAATTATCTTTGTTGTTTCCTTTTTTTCCTCTCGTTTCACTCTTTTTTTGGATGAGGATCCTTTGGGATCTCAACTAATGAATATCTTTTCTTGACTGAACTGGATGTTCTGATCCGTTTGTTTTTTCAAAGTTGCTCTTTTCATCTCGTCTTCTTCTTTGTATGTCATTTAAATTAGTTATTTACATCTATTTTTATCAATGATTTACCCATTACCAGTTTGCTATTTATTGAGAAAATTGAAGGAAAGGTGACTTTTAAGTCTTGAATGAACGAACCGTTGTTTTTATTAAAATATGAGAAAAAAGTCATCTGTTGGGAAAACTTAAAAAGCCTTGTTATCAATATAGTTTTTTCTTATGTCTTTTATTTGGTACTTTGGTGGTGCTATTGTTGGGGGTGGTGGTTGTGTTGGAACATGTGATGTTCGTGTTGTGGATGGTGTTGGAACATATGGTGTTGTTTTATTTGTTTCTTTGTTATTGATGCTGTGTTGGTGGAGTTGCAACAGTTTCCTCAACTGTTGAAACTGATGAATTATTTGTTGGAACAGGTGGAGCAACTTTTTGAAGAAATCAAACCAGTAGCAAGGATGGTTTGATTTATTCCAACAGATGGCCCATCTGTTGCAATATGTCATCCATCATTTGCAAATGAAGTCTCATCTATTGAACAGATGGGTAATCTGTTGCATCATATTGGTCATCTTTTGATTAACTCAATTTTGTGTTACCCTTTTGTAATGTTCTTTTTGTTCTTCTCTTGTTTGACATCAAATGTATTTCTCTTGTTTGCAGACAAAAGGAAGTGAAATTGGATCCACTTTTGCCCGACCAGCATTAAAGGCTAGAGTAAAGATGGGTTCGGAGGAATAAGCTGCTTGCAGATGGAACCACTTCATATATGGGAGTTATGTATTACTGATCAACCTATCATGAAAACAGACATCCAGTACAATCATTTTGTGAATGCAATTTTTTTTTACCAATGATTAGACACTGATCCTTCAAACAAGATCCTGAATTATACAGTTTAGTTTGATAGGTGCGAACTGATAAGGCTAAGGGTTCCAAGACGGTGGTGTCGATACCCCGTTACAATCTAATGACACGATTTATGCACATGTTTTTGTGTCAAGTTTGGGGAAGGGTTCAAAGTTTTGGTGGCAGTGTAAATATCCAATAGTGATTGGACCGGTTTTAATGGCATAATGGACTTATTGAAAAACCTCAGAAGCCTCGCAATGCAGCAAACAATGATAGAACCAATAGAAATTTCCCTGGTCCAAATTTATATGGATGGGTTATTGGAGGAGACTATTATACAGCAAAAGGTGTTTAGGAGAAAACCTGTGCGGAAAGAGGGAGGTTGAGAAGGCCATATATCATCTTAGTACTTGTTTAAGAGGATACACAGGGTCGGAAGGAAAGTGTAGCAAAATTAGCTTATGAAATTGACATGCAGAATAAAAAAACTTGATGAGATACGAATGTGAAAATGTATCCAAATATGAAAAATCTATCAGTCGTTGAAGAAAAAGAAGAATGGTCAAGAGGAATTGACCCTGTGTATCCTCTTAAACAAGTATTAAGATGATATATGGCCTTCTCAACCTCCCTCTTCCTGCACAGGTTTTCTCCCAAATACCTTCTGCTGTAGAATAGTCTCCTCCACCAATCCATCCATATAAATTTGGACCAGGGAATTTCTATTGGTTCTATCGTTGTTTGCTGCATTGCAAGGCTTTGGAGGCCTTTCAAGAAATCCATTGTGCCATTAAAATCGATCCAATCACTATTGGATATTTACGCTGCCGCAAAAAATTTGAACCCTTCCCCAAACTTGACACAAAAACATGTGCATGAATCATGTTATTAAATTGTAACGGGGTATCGACACCACTGTCTTGGAACCCTTCGACCTTATCAGTTCGCACCTATCAAACTAAACTGTACAATTCAGGATCTTGTTTGAAGGATCAGTGTCTAATCATCGGTAATAAACTACATTCACAAAATCATTGCACTTTATGTGTCTTCACGGTAGCCTGATCAATAATATATATAACTCGCATGTATGAAAATGGGATCTATTGTATGCATCTTATTCTTCCTACCCCATCAGGACATGTCAGTGTTGTTTATTCATCTGCACGAATGTGATGACTATTAAAATGGAGGTGTGAAAAATCGTGACTTTTTATCTTAACATTCAAAACAGCTGATGAATCGAAAACTCCATCTGTTGCAACTAACGAATCAGCTATTGGAAGAAATCAAAACATCTCCTCCAAACATATAGTCCATCTGTCACAACAGATAATCCATATGTTGCAACAGATGGTAAATCTGTTGCGATAGACCTAACTTTTTTTTAATTAATCTGCACGCGTGTGATTACTTCTTTCTAAATATGTTTGTTTCAATTTAGTTTTCCTATTTATAAAATCAAGAGAATTTTATTATATTCTTTCAAGATTACTCCTATTATTAAATGACTACATAAAGTATATTATTCACATTTATACTTTCTAATCATAATTAATAAGGCCAATTTGGAAAAACAATCACCTAATTTATATTTTTATTAATTGGTGTGCCAAGCCCATGGGGCCCAACTAATACGTAATGGAGGGACTATTAAAAAGAGGTGAAGACTTTTTATCTCACACATTCAAAACAACTAATGAATCAAATACTCCATCTGTTGAAACTAAAACTAATGAATCAGCTGTCAGAAGATATCAAAATATCTTCTCTAACTTATACATATTGTCCATCTGTTGCAACAGATAATACATAAGTTGCATCAGATATCTTATTTGTTGTATATACAAACCATCTATTGCAGCAGATGGTAAATCTATTTTGACAGCCATCTGTTGCACATTCAATCCGTCCATCTATTGCAACAGATGCTAAATTTGTTTAAAATGTTGGACGATCTGTTGTAACAGCTTAATAATAACGGATTTTATCGAGTCTTAAACCGCTATGAAAAGGTAAGAAGTAATTAGTGTAAAAGAAAAAGTCACGACTTTTCACAGAAAACAAAATTCCACCAGTTTGAATATAATTAATACAATGGAGCTGAACAGTCCTGCCTTTTGGCCTGACACATCCAGATTGTATTATAGGTCCCTCAATCTTCATTCAACTCTATTTATTTCTTGCATTTTTCCTTTCGTGTGGCATCTTCAACTACTTCTCTTCAAAGAGCATATTCCTTTCTCGTTGAGGTAAGTTTTTTTCTAGCGTAAATTTACTAGTTAGTCGTATACGTTGTATTACATTGTCAATATTTTTCTTTACATTTGTCAATTCATGCGTGTTCTAGATATGGCTGATCCTTTTTCGGATATTTCTATTCTACGCGACACAGTGCGGGAACTTCAAAGGCAGGTTAATGACCTGCAGAGAGAGTTGCTCGTTGTGAGAGCGACAATGTTCAAAGAGATGCAAAGGCTGATGAGAGCCCTGCTGCTGCGAGTTGATTAGCCAGCTGTTATTAATGATGATGATGATGATAATAATAATTAGAATGTGTTTTTTCTTTTAGCGTATGTATTTTAATTTTTCTATATTGGATCTATACCTAATGTATTTTATTTTTCATGTAATGAAAAATTTACTTTTAGTCAGACTTTGGCATTTTAATTCCTATTCAATTTTTATTCTGTTTTCTTCTAATCTAATACATGTTAACATGTCGATGGTTGGAGGCAATTTTAAATCCAGTAGCACTAGCAATTTTGGCTTTTGAGTTCTTTAAACAGTTGGAACCGATTGGTCATCTGTTGTGTTTCAACAGATTATCCATCTGTTTTGATAGATTTTTATCTGTTGGAGGAAAGCATTCTAGTTGTTTGTGCAACTGTTGAGAATAATTGTGGTCTGCTATATTATTTAAGTTCATGTTTTGCCTCATTTTATTGATGCACAAGTTATTTAAAAAAAAGACATTTTATATATAATAAATGATAACATTAGGTTCACAACAATGAGTTAAATATATAAAAGTCCACAACAAACAAACGAACAAACAACAACACAAGTTTCTACAATTACAACGATCATGGTGGATTATGATTTGGGCATGTAGTTCTTTTGTGGCCAGCGCACTTACAAATGGAGCACTTGTTTCTTCTTGATGAAAATGATTCTCCAACTCCATGCCTTCTTTTATATGGTTTTTTTTCCGGATTGATATGCTCGGGTCAATATATGGAGGAGGTATTAATCTCCCCATAAGCTCTACTGAAACAACCCAAGATTCTTCAGGAGGCACCGGAGTAATATGCCCACTATATGCCATTTCATATTTTTCCACCGAATAATATTGATAGGAGTACTCGTAAACTTCAGATCCATATTTATGGTTGTATTGAGCTCGAAGGGCTGCCATAGTATGTGGACAAGGTATTTTGTACAAGTCAAAAACTCTACACGTACAAGATCTTGTTTGAAGATCGACTGTGGCAGCATCACCATGACCGGTGATACGGAATTTGTAATCTGCTATTTTATGAGAGAATAACCTATTCCCCAAACTGATGTTCGTTGATATTTTCTTTTCGATTTCGAGAACAAATCGGGTTCTTTTTTCTGGGCACTTGAACTGCACATGCCTTTCGTTAAAAAAATTGCTATATTTCTCACTTATTTTTTCAAACATTGCCTTGATGGGAAATTCTCTTTCATCGCCAAACAATGAATTCACCGATTTAGCTATGTTTGATGTCATAATATTGTACCTATAGAAAAGAATCACGTAGTACGACATCAAACTAAACTTGTAAATCAAACAAGACATTAAATTCATAAGAATGTACCTATTTGCTGGATAGAATGCCCGGCTCCATCTCTCGAAACTAACACGTGCAAGAAATTCTGCTACCTTGGGATTCACATCCGCTATTTGATTGAAATAGTCTAAAAATTCCTCTCTACTATATGCTTTAGCTGCTCTATAAAAAAGGGTGACGACCCTTTCATTGTGATAGTTGTTTCGAATATTCTCTCCAAGATGTCTAATGCAACAACCAAAGTAAGCTGAAGTGAAGAAAAATGAACCCATCTTTGGAATACTTAGATGCCTATCCGATACAAAGCACAACCCTTCGTTATCTTCGACGCAGCGTCGCAGTTGTTCAAAAAAAAAAATCCATAAGAGGCATCACATTCCTTGTTCGCTACACAAAAAGTGATAGGAAAGATGTGATTTTCCGCATCCTGCGCCATTGCCGCTAGCAGAACTCTAGTATACCTGCTCCTCAAGAAGGTACCGTCGACGGCTATGCCTTTTCTCAAAAGTCGAAAACCTTGAATACAAGCACCATAGGATACAAAAAAGTACTTGAACCTTCCGTTTTCATCCAGATGCAATGCCGTCTTACTTCCGGGATTTGTGGACTCAATCATGTAACGGTAACCATCTAAGACTTTATACCCATGCTCGAGTGTCCCCCGAACCAGGTCCTTGGCAATCCCCATGGCCGTATATACCTTTCAATAACTGACCAGGACACCCAAATCCGTAAGGAGTTGATTGGCCATAAGCCTTGTTGAAGGGCCTTTGCCATCCGGGAAACTACTCCTGAAATATTCACCGAGGACCTTTGTTGTGGCATGAGGATTTTGGCTCGAGATGTGCTCTGAACCACATGTGTGATGCTTTTCATGTTTATGAATGAAAAATCTGTCAGAACTTACGTACTTCACCGCTCTCAACCACCACTTGCAATTCGAATTAGCACATTTGAAGCAAAAGACACTGCTCGAATTAATCACCTTCTTTATTCTGAAATCTTTTTTCACGCAAGAAATAAACAAAGTGTTAGATAGTTCATTCTTGTCCTTGAATGACATTCCAATGAAAAAGTTGGTCTCATCGTCTTGAAGATTTCCAGATTGTGTTGATTGAGAAGAACTGCCCATCGTATTGGTCGCATCAACGGGCGTAGGTGTTTGATCATCATCTGGAATATTCATGTCTAGATCATCCAACCTATCATCAAAGAAGTCTTATTTCTTCTTCTTCTACGTTCTGTTTCTTATTCTCTCTCGTATTTTCAACCACGTACACCCTTAACACCGGCCTGGTTGAATCACTTAGATAAGAACGCAACCGAACCTAATCGGTTATCTTGAAAGGCAATACACTCTGATTTTCAAAGGAGCTGTGCATGTAGCTAATGGTGAATTCTTCCGGTAGACAATTCAGTCCACAAAAGTTGATGATTAAGTTCACAAAATCATCATATGAAACATCACTTTGGACTGTCATAGCTATCGTCTCTAGCATTTCACCCTCCTTCCAGCGCCATACATATCGTTTACTCTTCTCGACCCAATGAACATGACAATCCACCCCTATTGTTATTAATTCATCCATTAGTGGTACCTAAATAAAGTCATTTGTTAAAAAAAGTTGATAGTGATTTCATAGTGCCGTGAATGAATCCCAATAGATGTGTTATCTGTTGCAACAGGTAAGTGATGTGTCGCAACAGATTCTTACCTGTTGGGATTCATGTTACGGGTCTGAATATCTGTTGCAACAGATCAATCACCTGTTGGAATTGATGTTATAACTAAATCACCTTTGAAGCTGATTCCAACAGATGAGTGACAGTTGCAACAGATAATTAACCTGTTGCGACAGATGACTTACCTGATGTAACAGGTTATTAATTTGTTATAACCTATGTTGGAAATCGTGTTCAGGTTCTGTTGCAATAGGTAACTAATCTGTTGTAACATATATGTCAAATGTTGCAATAGATGAGCCATCTGTTTAAACATGAATCCAACATATCAGTCTTCCTTTGAAATAGATGTCTCATTTGTCGCAACAGATGATTTATCTGTTTAAACAGATGGATTTTATGTTGGATTCATGATTGAGTTTTATCCATTGTTGGAAAACAACAACACAATAGCAGTTACCCAGATGAAAAATTCAACTAAAAATCATAATTTGACTTACCAACGTCTCCTATGAAGTAATACCCAAGTGGAAAGTGATGTTAGAAACAAAATTTGACCTAAGAAATTGATCAAATAACAACAGTAGCGGTAACAACAACAACAACAAATGGTCAACAAGAACAAGATGAAGATGATAATGAAGTAGAATATGATGATAATGAAACAGAAGATGATGAATGAAGCAGCAGCAACAATGAACAACAAAAATCGCTAAGAGAGAGAAATCAACAAAGGGTGAGAAAAGATTGAAAGACCCTTTTTTCCCTCTGTTTTTCGTTATATAGGCTAACATTTGGATCAAAGTATAAGTTTAAAAACTTATGGATTATTTTCAAACTTTCCCAACTTTCTTAATCCATAATAAAGTA
>NW_025859321.1:33781-59094 GCF_002878395.1 Capsicum annuum
CACACATTTATGCAAAGTGATAGAATTAGCAAATAAGTCACAAAAAAAGTCATCTACAAAATTATTCGAATTACCAAATGTAGTTTCAATCCCAAGTAACTCGAGAAAATTGAAGAATATGTGTCTTTTAAGTCTTGAATGAAGGATTGGTGACATTGACCAACTGATAGGGTCAAACATTAGTAGGAAACTTGATCAAGTTAATTGTGGACTTGATTAATATTTTCAAAACTTTCTAATCTTTTCAAAAATACAAATCAACCCAACCCACACCCTCTTCAATCCAAATCAACCACTCTCTCCTCTCTCTTGACAGCTTCTCTCAACTCTCTCCCAACCAACAGTTCTGCAAAATTTCTCCCTTCAACTCCCGACGATAAATAGTTGGGCTTCGAGTTCCCCTCTTTAATTCAATCAACCTGTCTCTCATCCCTCTTCTGACAGCTTCTCTCAACTCTCTCCCAACCAACTGTTCTTCAAATTTCTTATTTCAATCCTCGGCGACTTCAACATCCGACTACAAATAGTTGGGATTCCAGTTCCTTTTCGACTTCAATCGACGTGACAACCTTACTCTCCGGCCACAACATCTTCGAATTCTTATCGGTCCTTTTCTTCTTTCACAGGTAAAAATTTATGGCCTTTTTAGTTTTGAAGAAAACGAGGAACTTGAGCCAACTTCTCTTATAGTATTGATTAGCAATTTCAATATTTGTTGCACTAATTTGAAATGCGGTCTGAATAAAATCCTAATTTCTGGTATTTCTTATCTTCTCTTCTCTTTTCGAAGTGAATTATGATATTTTGTTGTTTGTTGCATTTTTTTGAAGTTTGATTTTTATTGTTTGTGTTTATAAAAATAAAAGGACAATTTGGTTTGATTTGTTCTATTCTTGTTCTTGGTAAAATAGTGAAATTGCTGTTTTTTGTTTAACAAAATCGTGCTACTATTTCCTCCAACAGATTACCCATCTGGTGCAACATATTAACCATCTGATGCAACAGATTCATCATATGATGCAATAGATCAACCATCTGATGCACCAAAGGAACCGTCAGATTACAATTCTGATGCAACAGATTAATAATCAGATGCAACAGCTTTACCATATGTTGCAACAGATTAAGCTTCAGATAAAAAAATCTGATGCAACTAATTAACCATCTGGTGCAATAGAAGAACCATCAGAGTAATGATCTGATGCAACAGATGAACCTCCTGTTAGATAAAATCCTACCAACTCTTCCTACAGGAAAAGTCCAAGACTTGATTTTTTCCAACTGATCATTCATCTGCCGTGATAAACGACCCTATGTTGGAAGAAATCTAAACAATATTGACCGTTGATAACTGTTCCAACAGATTACTCATGTGTTGCAATAGATGTGTAACCATTTGCACAGACTATTCATCTTTCTCAACAGATAAGTGATATGTTTTGCATTGTCATAATAGATTACTCAGTCGTTGCTATGGATTATTTAACTGTTCCAACAGATCACTCATATGTTGCAACAGATGATGTCACAACAGTTGTGTGATCTTTTGAACAGACCATTCATCTGTCTTAAAAGATGAGTGGTATGTTTTGTATTGTTGCAACAGATTACTCATCCACTGCAATAATTTGGTTATATGCTGCAACATATATACTACCTGGTGCAACAGATCAGAGATTTATTGCAATTGTTATTTTACTATTTTACTTGTTTGATTTACTGTTATCCTTTTTTAACGATGCATTAATCAACAATAATATATTATTTTATGTTTCTGTTAATTTTAGATAATATGGTTCCCAAAAGAACAGAAACCGAATCAAGTCCAAGTAAAGGAACAAGTGAAGCAGCTAGGCTACATCCACCACTCTATGAGCTTGCTTTACAAGCATTATCTCAATCAGGAGCAGAATATGATGAACACGGGGAGGAGGAATGTTTCAAAAGAGATGATGCAGATGCTAATAGCCCTTCCACCAAAGAGCTGGTCAAAGCCTTCAGCATTGATCGTTATCCTATGAGAATTCAGTGCGATGGTGCCGCAAATTTAATGGGTGATTTTGTGATTAAGTCAGCCATGGGAAAATCTTTTGACGCCTTCAGAAAAATACTTCGAGAACAAAAATTAGATATTTATTTCAGGGACAATTGCTTTGGGAAATATCTTGATTTGCCGGAGGACAACAATGCTTGTTTCCAAATGAAAATGGTATATGAACTTCTCAAGCGTAGGTTTATGTATGAAAACAAAGATAGGATGGATGAGGTGTGGATAAATTACTGTGGCATGCCTGTTTGTTTTGGTTGGAAGGAGTTTGCCATAGTTACTGGACTAAAATGTTATCCTCCTTCTCAAGTTATACCTATTCTAACCCAAAAAAAGCACCCCGCACATCCAAAAAAGGCAAAGTCAAGTCGTGTAATCGTGATGACCTGGTGTCCATTGTTGGTCCAAGCTTCAAAAATAAAAATTTGATAGAAGCGTTGAAAGGTAAAGGACTTTCAAAGAAGCACAAGCAGTCATTGTGCTTGGTTTGGTTTGTACATAATATTTTTTGGGCGAGAGACATTAACAACAACATAAGACTCGGTTTAATAAAGCTCTCCGAGGATCTTGAGGCATTTAACAACTATCCATAGGAGTATGAAAGCTTCAAAATAACTGTCAAATATTTGTTGACTCCGTTAGCGCCAAAGACAGTCAACTTATATGGCTTTCCATGGGCTTTCATGGTAAATGTTTCTTTCTTCTATTATGATATCATTCATTTTTTTTGCTCAATAATGGTTTTGATTTATTGGCGTTATTTTATAGGCTTGGGCATTTGAAGTCATTCCTTATTTGAGACAACAAATGAACTACCAGGAAAGAGTTTCCTGTCCAAGAATCTTGAGATGATTGTTGGCCAAAACTCATAAAAATGCAAAATTTCTTGATCTCTTCAACCCCCCGAAGGATGCAGTAAGTATAATTATAATTAATTTTTTCTTTTAATTAATATTTTTTTTAATGATCTAATCATCATTCTAATATATGTAATGATTTATGTTAGAATGTCATTCGTCGCTTGTTCCTACCAATCGAGAGTTGAAGATGCCATTTTTTCTTACTTTACGATCTGTGCAAACTTTATCGGACCCTAAGGTCATCGACAGAATAAAAATGGAATTGTTTGGAGCAACAACCATTACAAGAAAAATAATTTTGGAGAGTGGACTTCTTGTTGTTGATGGAGCTGTTGATGGTGGTAGTGGTGCTGCTGTTGGTGCTAACGATGCTCCTCTTACAGTATTTAAAGCAAATCATTATGAGTATGATCATACTGGTTATACAGATTTTGCCTCTCCCAGCGAATGTTCTGCATGCAAATGTCAAGACTAGAAGGCGAAACATGATGTAGTGATTAATGCTATTAATGTATTAACTGCTTCTGTAAAGGAATTGACATCTAAGAGGGGTCTCATTCCATCAAAGAGGATTTTATTTCCATCCGCTCCATTAGATATTAGGGTTAAGAGGAGAAGGAGAGTGATTTCCAAGGTATTATCAGGTATCCAAAAAAGCAAAATTGCAACTCCTCTGTCTGCGTGTTGCACTGAGCAACGTACAATGTCCAAAGGAGAGCAGCACGAGCTGAAAAATGTGAATATATTATATGTCTTCCAACTGACAAAAAAATAGACACATATCTGTTTCAACAGATGACACATCTGCTGAAAATTATCAAACATATATATACATCTGTTGCAACAGTTGACTAACCTGTTGCACCAGATACTTTATCTGGTGCAACATATGTCTCATCTATTTTAGCAAATCAAATAGATCTTCGTACAACTTTTATTTGTACCAATAGATGACCTATCTGCTGCAACAGATGATTCATATATTGCAACGGATGGTTCATCCGTTGGAAATTATCACACAGGGTCTTCCTTATGTAGAAATTTGTCCCAACAGTTGATTCATTGTTGCAACAGAAATGTAATATGTTTGGGATAATTTAAAACGGGAGAAAGACCTGTTTGATTTGCTAGAAGAGATGAGTTATCCTTTTTCATTTTATTTTATCTCCGTGATTAGCATTGACCAATTCTAACTTTCCAGGTGGATATAGAAGAAGCTACTCCTGAACAACATTGACAATATGCTACTCTTTTTATGGAAATATGGAGAACAAAAAGCGCAGAAACCGTACGCAAGCGACAATGAAGATCCACGACGAGCAAAGCCGAATTTCATAGCACCGGATGAAGAACAACTTGTCCATACTGAGTAGATCTTTATAGCTTGAGCCTGTCAAAGCAATCCTTGGCAGTATACTTAAATTGTTGTTGATGTATTTGTTGAGATCTGTACCCATAACAATTTTTTTACATTTCATTTATTTGTTGACTTATTTCAGCTAATTTATGAAGGCTTCGATTTATTTTATTTTGTCTACGAATTTTATTTATTCCTTAGATTTGAACTATTAATTGAAAAGGAATACTAGATTCAAATATTGCAATAGATAATGTATCTGTTGCAACAGACGACACATCTATTGGAAAATTCAAACAGATTTAGACATATGTTGCAATAAGTAGGTGATCTGTTGGAATTTATCAAATAGGACTTTCCACTATTGCAACAGATGGACTTTAGATAAAAATATCGAGATAATGCAACAGATGACCAACCTATTGCAGCAGATAAACTATATGTCAGAACAGGTAGGATAACTGTTACAACGGATGGAGAATCTATTGCATTATAAAAATTCAACTTTTGTTGGACATAAAAAATTGTCACTATGTTTAAAAAGGTTAAACTGAATTGAAATAAAAAAGGCGCAACCCATCGACGGTGTTTAGTTCAAACACCTAAAATAAAATAGGAATCAAGTAGACATGTTCATTTTAAAAACATAAAATAAAATAGGTATCAAATGTGTTAGTGTCAGTCCTGATACATTTCGCTGACTTGCCGTCACTTGGCCCCCAACGGTCATTCCCCCCCCTCATTGTCTTATATATTCATCTTCTTCCTAAAATTTAACCCTAAATTCCCAAATCCTCTTCTTCATCGTCATCTTCTTTTGTCTATCCAAATTCTTCAAATTATTACTTTCATTTTTTCCAACTGACCTTGACAATATCTAGCGCATCTTCCACTATTTTTTGTGATAAAGATTTTCGATATTGTAAGTGCGGTCATGAAGCTCTGTTAAATACTTCTTGTACTCAACAAAATCCGGGTCGTAGGTTTTTACTTGTAAGATTTCAAAGGTAATATTTTTTATTTAATTAATTGATTAATTATTGACTTGTAATTGTTTTGTAATTGTGTTCTCTTTTTTATAGAAATTGGGTGGATGCGATTACTTTGATTGGTATGAAGAACGACACCCTTCACAAGCAAATCGTGTAATCTGGGGTTTATTGAACAAAGTCAAGGCTTCTGAAGAGAAATAAAATCGAGCAAGAAGATACTACATTGTTGCCATTATTGCTACTGGTTTGGTGTTGTTGGGCACATGAATATTGAAGCCTAATTGCTGAAATTTTTATGGTGGTGTGTGTATTTGCTACTGGTTTGTTGTCAATGAACACATGGATATTCAAGCGTAACTATTGGAAAATATCAAAAAGATTTAGGCATATATTGTAAAATTTAGGTCATCTGTGGAAATTATCAAACAGGTCTTTCCACCGTTGCAACAGATTAGACTTAGATTATTAGATTATTCATAAAAATGATCAAACAGGTCTTCCCACTGTTGTAACAGATTAGACTTAGATTATTAGATTATTCAAACAGGTCTTCCCACTATTGCAACAGATTGACAATCTAATCTATTGCATTATAAAAAACTCAACTTTCATAAAAAAAAATCATTGCCACTACATGTACATGTAATAAAGTGAAGGGTGACTTGAAATTAAAAATTTCTATTTCACAGGCTCTTCTATATACACAGGCTTCAAGCGTCCAGTTAGTACCCCATAAGCCCAGACCTCTTGCAGGTTTTTCATAGCGTTGTCGCACAGAAAGGTCATTGGCTCGGCCATTTTTGTGTCGGTCAGCAAACATTTGATGTGTACAAGAGCGTGTGAGCCGCTCGCTTTAGCGGCATCATCTTTTGGAAAGATCATTCCCCTATTTTGACCTTCAAAATCCCATGATTTCTTCATCAACACTTCCTTTAGCAAATGATTCATCAGTTTACTCTCCCTCAACAAGATGGGCAATAGCACCATCAGTGGCTCCACGAGGAGAAAAAGATTGAATTCATCGATGAGAGGTACTCTAGAGTCATAAACATTGATATTTCCCTGCTCGAGTAGTATCTCAACAGCCCTATAATGCATGCCGTTCACGCTAATGACTGCAAGAATCCTTTTTGCCTCGGTCCAGCTCTTGCTGTGTGGATTTGGCCTATCCCCTCTAATATATCTTAACGTTTCTTCTTCATCCAAGACCAACGTAGGAACTAGGAAATCAAGTCCCGTGCCAAGGGCTGATACCTCTCCATTGAGTTGATCGTACCTATCCTTGAGTTTCTTGCAGAAGTCGAGGTTCATTATCCTATCGGCACCGTCATAAGCTTCCCGGTACGTTAATTGCCTTTTCCTCATGAGGTAGAGAATTATGTCAACATGCTGTGAGATAAGAAGTCAATTTTTAGATAGGTTAGTAATTGTAAAGATGCAACGGATGGTCCATCTGTTGCATAGGGTTCTCTGAATCAATAATCCAACGTAACTTATGCAACAGATGGATAATAAGTTGCAATAGAACCACAACCAGTTGCACCAGTATACCTAGCTGTTGCAACAGATGTGAAATCTGTTACGTAGCTTCTTCTTCATTGTAACGTCCCACATTTTGGGCTACAATTTAGACCATGATTTCGATGCGTTGATAATCCCGAAGCCATAAATCCTATGCCAATATGGCATGTTAATTATTTGCGTAGTATGTGAATCCATTCAAGCTTGAATTTAGACCATAGAGGTCCTACAACTCAAGGACGAGTTGAAACTATTTCGATCGATTAAGTTTTAGTGGACGTTGTAATTTGTGTTAGCTTCCATCGACCATAACTCTCTTTATATGTTGAATTAGAGAGCATACTATGTTTCAAATGATAGGTCTTCGAGTTAGCTTTCCAACAACATCAATTTTGCTAAAATCCGACACCCGAGCAAGAAGTTATGGCTTTTCAAAGTAGTATGCGTCGCGTAACCAATCGTACATGGCCACTGGAAAGCATATGCGGCGCCTATGTAAACATAGGCAATAGCATCGGTGGATCCTATGTAAACATAGGCGATAGCACATGTGACACCTATGTAATGGTTTCAAGTGACTTAAACACTCCATTTTTGGGGAAAAATAGTCCTTTTCCCACCCTTATTCAGCCATAAACACAAAATTCAGTCCCCAATTCTCCAAAATACATCCACATTCATCTAAAAATTCTCAAGAACACTTCTAAGGGTTTCAAACTAAAACCTAAATAAATCAAGATTCAACCGGGAGTTTTCAAAATTGATTAGAGATTCGGAATCCCCAATCCACAGGCTTCAAGAATCACCCATTATTTTCTGAAATAGAGGTACGCGGGGTTTTCTTAAATTCTCATGGGCATAGAAAAATCATGTTTTAGAATAGGATTTTTGAAACTATGTATATATTCACATACTAGATGTTTTAACATCATTGTTTTGGTTTTTTGACCTTCCCCAAAGTGATTTGAGAATATGTATGTATGAAAGTATGTATTTAAGAACGATTTCTTGTTGAGAGCATGACTTTTGGTGAATTTCCTCTTATTATGAATTTTTAAATTTTTCATAGCATATGAATTTTTTTGCAATGCATTCTTGAAAAGCACTATATGAAATGGTTGAACTCTTGTTATGATTTGAAGGTGGTTTTAAATCACTAAAGAGGGAATTTAGCATGAATGTTTAATGTTCATAATGCATGTAATGAAAGAGTGCATGTTTTTCTAAAGGCACTAGACCACCATATGTTTGATGAAGTTTTTGCATGATTTTGACTTGAGTTTCGAAACACGAAATCTTCTATATCAGTTGCATGTTTTTGGGTGGTATAAGCTTTGCTTTAAATGAAAGATTTATCTTAATGTATTATGGCTCAAAAATCATGACTTGCAAGTCTTGGTATAACGATACCAAACTCCGAAAATGCCATAATAGACACAGACGAATACAGAAATCAGACTTTATCAGATTTGCATTTTAGAACTTCAGAATGATGCATGTTCAGAAAAGGCTAAAATAGGGCATAAAGAGAGCTTAGGTGGTTCCCCGAAGAAGGCATGAGTTCAGACAACTCTTTGCCCAAAACCATGGTTTGCCGACCCGAGTATATTATTATATGCTGACTTAAGTGTCGTGTGACGTATCAGATTCAGGAACTCCAACTCTTGCGGCATACTCAGGTTGGAGGCTTCCCCGCCGAGTCAATGGAGGATTCCATATCGCTCGTGGAATATCAGATTTATAGGTGATACCACCTAACTTAGAAGTAATACACAGATCAGAGTTTGAGATTTACAGACAGGTTACATGTTTTCAGAAAGTGCCCATGTGTTTTTCAGAAACTGTTTTATGCATGATGTTTTGATGAAAATTGCTCTCAATTGATATTATATATATATATATATATATATATATATATATATATATATATGCTCAATTACTCTATTTTGGATTGCTTCGCGTGCCAGTACTTTTGTTCTGACCCCCCCTCCTTCCAGGTTTTGAGACATAGTCTAAGGGTCCAGCTACTCAGTAGATATTTTTAGATTGTAGATCGGATCTTGCAGTGGTGAGCCTTCTATTATTCAGAAGGCCTAGTCATGTCAGACTTTTATTATTGGTTATGTTTTGGTCTACTGGGGGCCTTGTCCCAGTTTTCAAACAGCTTGTTTAGTTCAGTGTAGAGATTTCGCAGACTGAGTCAGACATTGTTATTCAGACACATTTTTTAGTTTCAGTATTATGACCATGTTTTTGTTTTAGATTTTGATTTCCGCATTATCTTTTATTTTATGAATATTGTGTATGATTACCAGATAGATAAAGGGCATTTCGAGCCTTCGGGTTCGGGAATGCTCATTACGGCCAGGGCCCCAATTCGGGTCATGACAAACTTGGTATCAAAGTATGGTTCATGTTCCTAGGGTGTCTGTGAAATCGCGTCGGGTAGAGTCTTGTTTATGGGTTTGTAGCGCGCCACACTTATAAGAAGGAGGCTACTAGGAATTTAGGAATGTGTCTCTTTCTTCATGTTCTAGTTCGTGCAATAGATTCAGAATGTTCCTCTTTCATACTCAAATTCGCGCTATGGTGTCGCCCATACAAAAGTAACAGTCATCCCAATTCTTTCCTTACTCGAACATTCTCAGACATGTCTCATCATTGGGCCGATTCAAGTACAGAAGTTTAGAGTCTAAATGGTATGGTTAGTTCTAATCAAATCATATAAGATTTTTACAAGGACTTGAGAAGAGTCCGTTAGTGCTTCAGAGTATGTTGGTTCTAGTGTGAACCTTGATTTTGATGAAATCGTGCTTTCAGCCTGTAGTATTAAGTGTATTCAGTTCTTTTCATAACTTATGTTGCCAGTGTCATGCTTCAGAGGTAATAAGGTGTAGCAGAATGATGGAACTGTATTTTCACCCGAATACTAGTATGTGTTTAAGTGTTGTTGTCATGACTTATTGGTAATGAAATTAGACCAAGAAGTTGGTGATGTGAAGTGACAAAGTTAGAAGTCAGAGTGAGGATGATTTACCCTTTTATAGTGATAAACTATTTTGGTAGCTAGCAGCACGTGTGGACAGTATAGTAGTCCATGGAGACTCCGATTTTATTTCTACAGAGTAAGATGTGTATTCTTAGTTCATCGAATATTGCGTATTAAATCTCTATCTCATGAAATATTTTCATCAAAGTGTTGTTGAAAAATAAAGTCTAGTGAAGCCGTGTGGGGCTCTTTTGATTCACTAGCATAGTTGACTTGTCATTCATCCCATTTTCTTGTTCAAAATATAAAATCAAAGTCTAGTGAAGCCGTGTGAAGCCTATTTCGATTCACTAGCAACTTGTTGTCTAACTTATTGTTCTTGTGTTGGTTTAATGTATGTATAGCTGAATTTGGTTGCATGAGATTGAGCTGGTAAAGAGATGATTCGTCCTTGTGTGTTATTAGTAGAAGGTAGAGAAGGAGTTGTTAGTCAGGGTGATTTGTTGGTTGCTTGAATGTGAAAATGGCTATATTAGCGAGTAAGTTATGATTATAGACTCATGGTTGTTTGAGGAATTTGAAGGCATTCTAAATGTATGCTTAAGTAAGTAAGTATGAGGTGAGAAATCCACATAAGTAGAGAAGATTGTATGGGGTTATAATATCAGATTAAGGTTGATGATGTCTATTATATGACTTTACCCCTTGACCTTCTTTTCGTTGGTAGTTGTAAACTAGTACAACTTGTGAGAAGGTAGGTAGTGGATTTTAAGGTGTTTTGAATAGAACGTGTCAATTTTATGGACTAGCATATTATTTTGCACTCGTCATTGGTGGTAGATGATTGATGCTAAACTATAGGTTTGAATTTAAGTGAAGGATGTGGTGGTAAAAAAAATAGTGGCATGAGATCGATGATGCATGTTTTGTGGAATTAAATTAGTAGGCTTGATGTGTTGAAATAATATGTGCTAATGAGTTATGATAAGGAAGACCGTAAGGTCACGATCGATTTTTTTTTGTGTAGCTATGAAGTTCTAATGTACTAGTGTTTCTTGATGGTTATTTCATAGTTTTCAAGTGAGAATTGTGCGTAAGGTTGGGTTTTAGATCACATTTACGTTCAGTACTAGACACTAAGTTTGAACAGTTGATGCCCATTAAGATAGTTGTGATGATTCATTGGGTAATGATACCGGTTTTATGGAAGTGATCTAATAGGCTTGAATGGTGTACGCAAGAGATCAGGTTTATTTGATTCGTAGTGATGTATGATATTGTACGTGTAATGTAGAAGTATGCCTAAGGTGACATGAGGTTACGGCATTCTTTCTAAGGCTATTATTTGTTGCGCGTGGCTAGTGGTACCATTGAATTATTGAGTGGATAAAGACTAGTTAGATGGTATATGGTGATCTAAATAGCCATGTTAAGGTGTTTTGATTGATGGTGTTGGGTATTTTGTGATGATCTTGATTCTCACAGTAGAGGGATATAAATTTGGAGTCACAATGGTGGTAGGCTATGTCAAAAGAGATATGGTACATCAAAGGCTTGGTGATATCCATGTTAAGTGTTAGCATCTAAGCTTGACTTTTGAAGGTTGAACCGATAGAAATAAGTGTGCAAGCATTATACTATGACTATTGGTGGCTAGGGAAAGATAGAGTGTATCCTGGAAGGTAGTCATTCGGGTTAAGTTCTATGATATGCATGTATTGTCATTTTCCAGACCCTAGAGTGCAGTAAGTGTAGTTTAGTTGGAATCTGGTAAAGGATCTCCCAAACTCTCGATGATGACTTGGAGCTAAGGGGGAGATGATAGAACAAGTAACCAAGTCCAGCCCTCAGATTCTAGTAGTGATGTTAGTATGAGATAGAACATCAGAAGGGAAGGGTGAGTCTCAACCCATTCCTATCTCAGTATTTTTCTATTATCCCAATACCTACTCATACCTCACGTTGCAGTCCCTTGATCATAGTTCATGTTTATGTACATGATAGAGAATCACGTGCTCTTCCAGATTCCTAAATGAGGAACTTCAGTTTATTCAATAGTCAAAATCATATTCCATAATGTTATGAACTCTAGTTGAGGTCATGAAACTCATGATGCATGTACTCACTCTTTAGAGTGTGCTCAGTCTCGTATAGAGATCTTTTCACGCTTGAGGATCTTATGTTTTAACCTTTTAGTAACACTCCCTATGCAATAATAGTGGTGATGATGTAAATGTTCTTGTTGATGGAAGATCATAGTACACTTGTTTACATAAGGCCATAAGTATGAAGTAAGATTTGGGACCAAGTTTTTATTTATGTGATGGTTAGTGGAATTTTGTATGTTTATGTTCTTGGGGTAGCTCGTGGGAGTGATATTGATAGTGGTTTAGAGAATATGTGAAGGATACCTTTATGAGTGTTTACTTTGAAGTTCATATGTGGTTATAAAGATAGGCTTGAATTACATGTTGAGATTGTTGTAAAGGAATGCTATATGCGCTAGCGACTTCATAGTAAGAGTTCAGAGTAATCATTGAAGTGGTAAGGCATGTTATACTTAGGATGTGATCTTTAAAGCAGATATAGAAGATTACATCATATGGTTTAGAATAATAGCGTGGTCTGGCATGTTGTTTTTTTGTGACTTAGAGTTAGGCTTGATCACGACGAAGGGATTAAGTTATTTCCGACATTAGTAGAAAGATTTGTTAATGCTCATATGAGAATTTTAAGCTGAGTTAAATGAATATGATATTTAAGGAGAATAGTATAGTTAAGTGATATTCGAGAAGTGTGCTAAGCTTGAAAGTAAAAAGTTGTAATGCCAAAGGCCTGGTAATTCTATCCTAATTCAGGAGTTATATGCCTATGTTCTAGACTGCAGAGTAGTGTCAATGTGGTGATTCCTCAGTTGGATGTCTTGTGTAATCCATACCCAAGATTCATGGCTCCCTATTACCGCTAGAATTTCTTTAGAGAATTGTGTTGAAGAGATACTCCAATTAAGTATGAGGGTGTAGTATAATTTAGTCTGTATGGCCAATAAGTCAGTTTAGCAGTCAGATTCGCATGACTTGTTTTCTAGTCTTTGCACTTATTCATGCTACTCGAAATCTCAGACATGCTACTATTCTAAGATAGAGTATACCAGTAGTTACGAGTATAGCCCAGTTCATGCATCATGCATTAAATTCAGATTCCAGATGTTCAGTTATGATTCAATTCGTAGGTGCCCTGTGCATCGCCTCAGTTTTTCGAGTATCTTAGTGAATTGAGCATTCATAGAGGGACATAGGGTCCTAAGGGGGAGATACCCCATTCAGCTGTATGCATAGATTCTTATTACAAGCTTCGTACTAGTTATCATTGTGTATTCAGTCATACGTCATACGTCAGTTCAGTCAGATATGCATGCATTAGAAATGCATGTCTAATAGAAAAAGTTCAGCTTATCAGTGTATTCAGTTCTGCGTTCATGAGAACAACTCAGTAACAAATCCATGCATCAGATATGCATGATTCATTATGAGAATTCAGCCTATGAGTAGCTTCAGTTGTGTATCCCATGCCTCGGATATGCATGTCCGGCATAAGCATTTAAAACATCAGTAGTTCTAATCTTATAGTCATGTTTCCGATCAGTGTATTCTTTCTTAGGGAACATATCATGTCCGCGTTATCCCATACCCTTAAGACTTCGACATTCTATCCATCATTTTGGGGACGAATAATCCCAAGGGGGAGATAATGTAACGCCCTGCATTTAGGGCTACAATATAGACCATGATTCCGATGCGTTGATAATCCTGAAGCCATAAATCCTATGCCAATATGGTAAGTTAATTATTTGCATAGTATGTGAATCCATTCAAGCTTGAATTTAGACCATAGAGGTCCTTCAAATCAAGGACGAGTTGAAACTATTTTGATTGATTAATTTTTAGTGGACGTTGTAATTTATGTCAGCTTCCATCGATCATAACTCTCTGTAGATGGTTAATCTTTTAGGAGTCGGGTTCAGAGAACCAAAGCCACAGATGGGTAATCTGATGCAAGATATACCCCATCGCAACTTATGTCCCATCTGGTGCATCAGATATAACATCTCATGCACCAGATATAACATTTGTTCAATATCTTTCTTATCTTTGAGTAGAATTATTTTACTTGAAGAAGACGTACTGCATCATCCGGAGGGTTAAAGAGATCAGCCTCCTTAATATTGGTGTTGCTCTTTGCAGCCAACCACCTAAACATCCTTGGATGAGAAACCTCATCTGGGTAATCCATTAGCTGCTTTCGAAGGGGAGGAATGACTTCAAATGCCCAAGTCTAAAAAGTGTAAATAGGAAGCAAGCAAAAAAAATCATAATAACTATATTCAATATAAATTAATGAATGAGTAAAATTAGTGATTAATTTTACAATGAAAGCCCAAGGAAAGCCGTCTAATGTGGTCCTCTTTCTCTTTCTGACTCTCCAATTCCTCCACTTTCTCACTTTCATTTTCTTCATCACCATCTAAGGACCCTTGTCAACCTCCCTCAATATTATTTTCACATCTCTCCTCAGCTTTACTTTTCCCTTACTGAGATTGTTTAGGAAGCTCCTCCGAATCCCTCTGTACTGTAGCCTTTTTTTTAGTGGTCAGACGTTGATCCACTTTCACTTTTTTTTTTGGGAGATATGTTTTACCTTCAGACAAAGAAAAACAAAAATTACATTATAGTTGATGTATGCATAGATTTTAAAAAAATACATTACAAACACCAAAAATACCGACACACCAACAGCCACCACCAAAAACACCACCAACCAATACCAACAAACAAATAAACACCATGAATACTGGCACCACAACAAACACCACCAACCAATGCCACCACCAGTGCCACCACGACGACCACAAACACAACCACCACCACCACCACCACCACAAACACCCTGTAAAACTCACCCCTAGTCCTAGATTAATCAATTTAGGAGTCTAACATATGAACTCAATTGAAATTGTAAAAAACAAATGTTCAACATATTGTGTTAGATTTATCATCTGTTGTAAATTATCAATCAGATTAGGTAACAACAGATTACGAATCTAATGTAAATTATCAAACAGATTAAGTCATCTTTTGCAACAGATATCTTTTCTGTTGGATCAAATCTAACAGATTACGTAATCTGTTGCAATATATTATACATTTGTTGTAAACTATCAAACAGATTAAGTTATCTGTTGCAATAGATTACCCATCTATTGTAAATTATCAAATGGATTGAGTCATATGTTGCAATAGATTACCCATCTGTTGTAAATTATCAAATAGGCGCTGTCATCTATTGTAGTTGACATTATGAGAACTCACCACTAGTCCTAGATTAATTAATTAAGGTATTAGTTGGACATATGAGGTAGTAAGAATCGGCTCGGCTCAGAGTGATTGATCAACGACTCTTGTCGGGAGGAACACAGTCCCGTCTTATCATGCATTTACCAAAAAACTTAGTTGAAGTTGTAGTTGACCCTATGAGAACTCACCCCTAGTCCCAGATTATTCAATTAAGGTATTAGTTGAACATACGGGGTAGTAACAATCGGTTCATCTCAGAGTGATCGATCGATGACTTTTGTCGGGACGAATGCAGTACCGTCTCATCATGCAATTGCCAAAAAACTCAATTGAAGTTGTAGTTGGACCTTTGTACTCATTCATCCATATCTAATTCCACCTAGATCAATGTAGATACTATTATTAATCTTAACATTAAGTTAATGAGAACATAGTTTAACTCAGAGTGATTGATCTTTGACTCGGGTCGGGATGAACGCAATACTAACACCATGCAAAATGCAACGACTCAATTGGATTTGTAATTGACCATGTGAGCTCATTCATTCATCCCTCGTTCCACCTAGATTGATGTAGGTACTATTATTAATATTAATATTAAGTAAATAAGGAGCTCATTCTTTCATTCCTAGTTCATCCTAAATCAATTGCAATGAAATCTGTTGCAACAAACAACTGATCTATGAGATAATTTCAAACAAATAACAATATCTGTTGTAACAGATTACATTTCTTATTTAATTATCAAATAGACATTTGCATCTGTTATGATGGATGACTGAGGTGTTGGAAATTTTCAAACAGATATTGATATCTGTTGTAACAGATGACATTTCTGATTTACTTATCAAATGACATTTCCATCTGTTGTCATAGATGACTGAGCTGTTGGGATTTCTCAAACAGATAGCTAAATCTGTTGCAACAGATGGCATATCTATTTGAATTTTTTTTTGTTTTCTTTTAACTTTAAAGCAAGCTACTGTTCGAGTAGATAAAGTAGTAGTACTACTAAAGGCGGTAAAAATGTTACTTGGATAACTTAAAAATCTCATTGAGTAGACTTGTCCTGTCTTTTCAATGTCACCCGTTTTCTTCCTCGCGCCCCTCAAATTATTAGTGAATATTAATTAATGAATATTGAAACCCCTAATACTTCTTCCTTTTCATATTGACTTGGCACTCCCATCAAGAAAATATTAATTAGGGGTTTATTTTACTACCAAATTAGCCTTATTAATTATGCTTTATAAATATAAATTTGAATAAATACACTTTGTTTAGTCATTTAATATTAAGGGTAGTACATCTAGAAATTAGAATTATCTCATCTCTCCCTTCCTCTCCTTCAGCCCTAAATCTCTCTTTCATCTTTTTTCTTTCTATCCTCTTTAGGGTTATCACAGTTTTTTTCTCTCTCCTCTTTCTAAAAAATTTTTGTTCGGATCTAAACTGATCGATATCCATATCTTATATTCCTCGACTGAAATTGTTGTTTTGACCCCCTTTTGACATTGTATGATTTGATTCACTATTGCTCTTTCATTCTTGTCTTCTTCTTGCAACTTTATTTACATCTTTTTGTTTATTTAATTACCATTTTCCCATATCATATTTATTTTAAAAAATTTGAAGGAACTTTTAATTGTTGAATAAACATACCGAGAATTTTTATTATAAAATGTGAAAAAAAGTCATCTGTTGGGAGAAGTTTAAAAGCCTTGTTGACAATATCATTTTTTTAATGTATTTTGTTTGTTTCTGTATTGTTGATGCTGTTATTGATGTTGTTGGTGGGGCTGGCATTGTTGGAACTTATGGTGTGGTGTTGTTGGTGGGTTTGGCATTATTGGAACTTGTGGTGTGGTGTGGTGTGGTTTAGACGGTGGGTGCTTCTTAGCTTAAAAATAGTGGAGTCCGAACAATCAACACAAGGAGTAAGGGAGAAAAAAATAAAATGTTTAAAGTGAATAAGAAGAGAAGAGTTGGTTACCAAAATTTAAAAAATATGTGCTGAGTGGGAATTGAACTCAAGACCAAAAGAAATAAATAGCCTTAAGAACCCATAAACAACAACTAGGCTAACCAAACAACTCTTACTATGGGTGCTCAATGATTAGATTATATATGTTTTTTCTTTATTTCCACATACATATATAAAGTTTGATACGAGTTCAGTCTGTGCTCGCGCACCCGGAGAACTCCATGTGTGTCCGTCCCTTGTTGTTGATGGTGTTGAAACATAGGATGTATGCTTCGTTGTAGTTGATGATGTTGTTCGAACAAATGTTGTTGTTTTCTTTGTTGTTGATCTTTTTTATTTGTTGTTTGTAGTTTATGTTGTTGTTGATTTTGCAACAGAAAGAGCAACTGATGGAACAAATCAAACTACCAGCAAGGCTGCTATGTATTCCAACAGACTCCATATCTGTTGCATCAGACTCTAGATCTGACGCAAACTATCCGGGATTCATGTGTTGTGTGTAGTGTGTTACTTAAATAAAACTGGTGACTTTATTAATATGTAAAATAAAAAAATGGATCTAAATACAATATTTTATCTTTTTGTTGTATTTTCGAAAGAAACAGATAGGTAATCTGTTGCAAAATATATTCCACCTGTCAGATAACTTACAATATATGGACAATCTGTTGCAACAGATGTATTTATTAGTTTGCTTTTTCATCAGCTGTGGCGTCTGTTGCAACTTTCTAATCATCTGTTTATTCAATTTCATCGAGAGTAATAGATTTTTCTAAGCACTTCTTGTCCAAACTCAATTTTTTCTCTTGGACTGCTTCTCTTTTTTTCTTTGCATCCTTTAATCTGGCCTCCAAATTCAATTTTTGCCCTCAATCCAATAACAAAAATTTAGTTTGGTTGAAGGATGCAAAGAAAAAAAGAGAATCAATCCAAGATTAAAAACTGAATTTAGCCAAGAAGTGTTTAGAAAAATCGATTGCTCTCGACGAAATTGAATTAAGAAATGACTAGCAAGTTGCAACAGACACCACAGCTAAAGGGAAAGCAAACTGATATATCCATCTATTGTAACAAATTGTTCATATGTTGTAAGTTATCTGACAGGTGGAATATATTTTACAACAGATTACCAATCTTTATCTTTCGGAAATACAACAAAAAGATCAATTGTTGTATTTAGATCCATTTTTTTCTAATTTACTTATTAATAAAGTCACCAATATTATTTAAGTAACACACACAATACATAAATTCCGGATAGTTTCAGCAATATTGCATTAAATTCCGGATAGTTTGCTAATTACATTTTATCCCGGAATTTCGAATTGTGATACATATGTTAAGCAGTGATACATATAGCATATGTATCACTAGTAAATATGAATCCAGGATTTTATGTAATTTTTTAAAACATTAAGGGATATGGTATAATATGGTGTCTTAAATATGAGATTTGTGTAATTTTTCCTTTTAAGGGATATGAACAGTCGTGGCTTTTTATTTGACTAAGTCCAGTCCCTTTCAATTCTCAATCATTTTATAAATAGGTCCCTCCGGCCTCCTCACTCACTCTCGTTCATTCTACTATACTTACAATACTATTATGTCAGATCCAGATTCGTATAAGAAGATTCATATCAAGTCCTTGCAGGAATTTCAAAGGCAGTTTGATGAGCTCCAGAGGGATTTGGCTGACTTCCGAGCAAGGCTGAGGAGGGTCCTGCTGCTGCCGGATGAAAATTTTCAGGTTGACAATAATAATAGAAATAATAATAATTAAGTTATGTTTTTTCTTTCTTTTAGTGTGTGTATTTTCCTTTGTTATATTCGATCTACCTATAAGGGATTCAAAAAAATCCATGTATATGTTTGGTTTGGTTTGGTCGATTTTGAATTTTTAATTCTTATTCAATATTTAATTATCATTCTATTTATTCCCTATTCAAAACATATCGGTGGTTGGAGTTAGGGATGCGGTCATGATGAGAAATTCTCCTAAAAATGGTTCGTTAATAAATAATATTATAATCGCAAAAAAAATATTATTTAATTTAGAAAAAGTCACAACATTAGATTAATTTAATTAAGATATATATATATATATATATATGATATGATTTTTAAGAAAAAATTTAATGAATAGTCGTGACTGTGACTTTTGTCTAAACACATTCAACAAACAAACAAAAACAAAAAACGCTTCCGATGCATCAAATTCCTCAGCTGTTGCAACTTATGAATCAGTTAGAAGAAATCAAAAAAGCTTCTTAAACAGATGGTCAATTTATAGCAATAGATGGTATATCTGTTGAAACAGATGGGTTATCTGATGCAACAGATATACAATCTGTTGCCATAACTCAATCAATAAAAATGGTTACTAAAGAAATGGAAAGATTAAGTCACCACCAGCTTGATTTAATTAAGTCATTTCTTTTCATAGAAAAGAATAAGGAAATAAATGATAAACACAATTTAAACCGTAAAAAACTCACTAGAAATATTCTTGTTTTTAAATCTTCTTTATTAATTTATATAATTAAAAAGTTTGAAAATTTGGATGTCATGAAGATAATTTTTTTTTAAAAGATATAGATATTATATGTTGCAACAGATATATTATCTGATGCAACAGTTGAACTGTTTGTTGCAACAGATGATATATCTATTGTAGTAGATGATTTATCTGATGCAACAGATATATAATCTGTTGTGCAACTTATTGTAAAAAATAAACAATTTCAGGAAAGAACTAATTATTTTAATAATTATAAAGCTAAGCTTCAAGATGAAAAGTCATGACCTATCATAATATTGATTAATTTAATTAAGTTATAACTTTTTACAGTAATCAAGAATGTCATTAATAAATGGAGGTGAACAGTTGTGCCTTTAAATCTGTTTTATTAATTTATATAATTAAAAAGTCAGAAAATTTGGATGTCATGAAGATATATATATATATATATATATATATATATATATATATTATATGTTGCAACAGATATATTATCTGATGCAACAGGTTAGCTATTTGTTGCAAATCATGATATATCTGTTGTAACAGATAATTTATCTAATGCAACAAATATATTATCTGTTGTCCAAGTCGGTGTAAAAAAAATGGTTCCTGGAAAGAACTAATTATTAATAATAATAAAGCTGAAAAGTCATGACCTATCATAATATTGATTAATTAATTAAGTCATAACTTTTTACAAGAATCAAGAATATCATTAATAAAGGAGGTGAACAGTTGTGCCTTTAAATCTGCCTTATTAGTTTATATAATTAAAAAGTCAGAAAATTTGGATGTCATGAAGATAATATATTTTTTTTAAAAATATATATATATATATATTATATGTTGCAACAGATATATTATCTGATGCAACAGGTTATCTATTTGTTGCAAATCATGATATATTTGTTGTAACAAATGATTTATCTGATACAACAGATATATTATCTGTTGTCCAAAATAGTGTAAAAAAATGGTTCCCGAAAAGAACTAATTATTAATAATAATAAAGCTGAAAAGTCATGACTTATCATAATATTGATTAATTTAATTATGTCATAACTTTTTACAGTAATCAAGAATGTCATTAATAAATGGAGGTGAACAGTTGCAATTTTTTGCCTAACTCATTCAAGTTCAATCCTCTATAAATAGGTCCCTCCTTACTTGATACGAGTGCGATCACGTAGATGGACTCTTGTGGGTGTGTATTGAAGTCGTCCAAGTGTGTGTGCAAGAGAAGCATAATTAAGGGCCCAAATACACACCAAAAATAGCCCACTACAAACACTAAAGGGGCAGCCCACTCTTAAAGGGCCATTTTGGACATTTTACATTCCATCTTTTAATACACTATAAATAGAACCTCTTAGGGTTTTAGTCTTAGTTTTTTGATGAATATGAATATTGTATAACATGGAAAGACAAAGTCCTCTTTCCTTGAGCCAAATCAGAAACTTGGAACTAGGTAACAACAAGAGGGTGGAATCACTTTTGTTGTTTGTTTGCTTGGAAACTTAGGTCTTGAGGTTCATGAGCTCCTCTTGGTCCAAGTAAGAAATTGATGTTGCTGTTCATTTGTCTTAGGGTCCTTTCTCATTGTTCGGGTTCTTAGATTTGTGAATATTGTATGTCAAGTTACTATCATTTTTGTATCTTGTTATTGTGGAATCCGAATCTGATTGTTTTTATTGTCATATTGTTCCTCACGTTTTTGTTGTGTTTTGTGGCTGTTTTGGGTGTCAAATACACCTTTGTTTCTTACATTCTCGTTATATTTGTCAAATCCAAGTGAGGTCTCCATTTGGTCCATGATTTGTTGTGATTTGCGGACTGTTTTGGAGGGTGTATTGGACTGTTTTGTGGCTATTTCGTGTTTCTCTTATTTGTCCCGTATCATTTGGTATCAGAGCATGGCTTGATCTTGTTCCCACAAGATCAATCTTGGGCTTGTTAGTGGAAAAAATAAAAGAAAGTGTTCAAAACTGAAAATTTCAGAAAAAAATAGCAATCTGTCCGTGTTGTGTTCTTGGCCGAAAAGTGTGTTTTTGTAGTGTCTTGGCCGAGGTTTGTACTTGTATTTGTTATCTCTAAGTGTAGTTTTGTTCTTCACTAACACGTTGAGTCTATATCTAGATTTGAGCTTTAAAAACTGATGTTGTTGTTGTGAACATAAAACTTGGACGAATTGTTGTTGAAACATTATTGTGGTGGACTGTTTTGGCCTTGTGGTATTCAACTTTTTGTTGTTCTAAGCTTGGCCATGTGGTATTTTTACTCATTGGTGGCCTAATAACCATCTTGTTGAAGTTGTAGTTGTCTTGGCCAAGTGTTGAAGATATTGTATTGTGAAAATTGGAAGTTGGCCGTGTGAAAATTGTTGGTGTTCTTGGAGATTGTTGTTGGTTGTTCTTGGTGATTGTTAATGTTGTTCATGGAGTTCTTCACAACCTTCATAGCTTTTTAAAATAAAGTGAACCTTAGATCTATAAAGGTGAAGGGAAAAAGGTAAAGCTTTGTTAGTCTTGAAAGACTTACCATCACTCATCAACTAGTCAATCACATCTCAACCACTTTCCAACAACTTTCCATGATTCAAGAATCCATGTTTTAAGGGTAGTACAAGTCTAGTCAAAGACATTTGAGTCTTGAATTTTGAATTGAAAAGAAGCTCCAAAGACTAGTTTGTATTTCCCTTCATTGAACAAGTTCCACCAAAGGTCCCAAATTGAAAATTGACCAAGACTTGAACTTTTGAAATTATCAACTTGATAAAACCAAACCAATACGTGGCTGCCACATCACATTTTACTGTTCACACGACAAAATTTTAAGCTCAAATTTTGATCTTTTAGTTTCATTGTGTTGTCTCTTTAGTTTCGTTTGTTGATTCCATTACTAACGTACGAGCTAGTACTAGTTTGTAAGTTAGTTTTGAAACCGTTCTTCGTGTTAACTTTTCTTTGTGTGTCTTAATCCTTTGAGTCATTGTAACGTCGTTGTGTTTTTTTTTCCTTACTCTTTGCAGTCATTTTCAACGTTGGATTCACCTCTCAACACCTCTCGGAGTACAAGCAAGCTTTCAATACTTGTGAGATTGAGTGTGAGCAATCCGAGAGACCCGAAATAAAAGAGAGAGTGAGGATGTTTTGTATAACTAATGTGTTTTCTATTTTGTAGGTAACTTCTTTTCCACAATGGATACCATTTTGGCCCACCTTGATGCTATTGCCCGAGAAATAGCTAAGGCGAATGCAGGTCTTGACAAATTGGTCTCGGATATGTCCACTATACTTGAGAGGTTGGATCGAGTGGAGAGTCGAAGGAATTCTTGTGATTCTACTTTTGAAGCTTTACCTCAAGCAATCAATCCTCCAAGATCATCACCAAATGACATAAACATAAGCCAAGCCACCAAATGTCCTCCAACCCGAGACCTACATAGGTCGATCCCTCCTCCATTCAATCAAGTCCAATAAAAAGGACTCAGAAGCCAAATCTTTCCCGTCCAAGCTCCACAACTGAAGCTCCACTTTACCAAATCAATCCTCTCAATCGAAACTCCACTTCACCAAAGCCGACATGTCCATGTAGAGGAGAATGGTAGAAAGGAATATGACAGATATGGAGTCTACGACGATGCTTGTATGATGGTAGGAGACTTGTTTCTGATGAGATTGAAGACAAGGCTCAATATAGAGAGGAAACTGAGATTCAAAATGAAGATGTTGACCAAGACTTGTGTTAATGTTTTACGGGCTGTTTTGAGTGGTTTATTTTAAAGTGGCTGATTGAACGAGGTGAAACCGTGAATTTGTGGGCAAATTCCTCTCAAGATGGAGGGGATGATACGGGAATAATCACATATATGGACTTATGGGAGTGCATTTTGGGTCCGAGACTTGGTGTGTGCAATTGAAGTGCAAAAGGGAAACTAAGTGCACTAAAAATCAGCCAACATATTACACTTGATGGGCACCTAAGTTTCTAAGGGGCCTTTTGGTCTTTTTGTATTTTATTTGTAACCTAATATAAATAGAACATTGTAGGGCTTTTAGACATAGTTTATTGATTATGTTGTAAGTCTTAAGACATTGGAAAACATAAGTCCTCTCTTCTCTTTGGAGGCAAAACCGAAACTAGGATACAACAATAGGGTGTATTCTCTTTTATTGTTGTTTGTTGGAAACATTGATGCCTGGGAAGTGGATTCCGATCTTGTATCTTTGTAAGAGATAGGTTTATTATTGTGTGTAATGTTAAGGATCCAAGATTGTCCATTCTTGGGTTCTTAAGATTATACCTTCATGTGGTCTATCTATCTATCCTTTTACTTTCTTGTAATCTTGTTTATTGTTTGTGTTGTAATCTTGTGTTCTTGTTGTTATTGTTAAATCCGAATCTTGTGTCTTCTTTTTGATCATCTTGTGTTAATCTTGTTCTTGTTCGTCTTGCTGTTTTGGTATTAAAATACACATTGTATCTTGTATTCTTCTTGCTGATAGCGAATCCGAGAGTGGTCTCCATTTTGGTCCTCGAATCCTTAAGATTGTGGACTGATTTGGAGTGTGTTTTGTGTCTTCCGTTGTCATTCTTGTATCATTACTCAATCGTTCGTTCAACTGCACACTATTTATTCCTCGCTCTTGTTACACCTTCAACTACTTTCTCTTCAAGGACTTGATAGCTTTTTCTTGTCTCTGGTAAGTTTTTTTCTTGATTTTTGTGTAAATATACGTTGTATTACATTACATTGCATTCGAATTCTTTCTTTTCTTTACTTTTGTGTTTACGTGTGTGTTTTATCAACTTATGTGTTTTTAGATATGGTTGATATTGTGTGGGATGTCGCTATTTTACGAGACTCCATGAGGGAACTGCAAAAGGAGGTTCATGACCTACATTGGGAGTTGGACGCCGTCAGAGTAAGGATGTTGCGGGAGATCCGCAGGCTGCGGAGGGCGCTGCTGCTGCCCTTTGAAGATTGGTCAGCTCGTCGTACAAATAATAATGATGTTAATAATGATAATAATAATAATTAAGCTTTTTTTCTGTTATCTATGTATTTTTTTTTTTTTATAAAAAATTATGTTTGATGCACTTGACTTTTTATTTCTTATTTAATTTTCGTGCTATCTATTTCTATTTCTTAACGAATGACATGTCTACAATTAAGGAATAATTTGATTCTAGTATCAATAGCAAGAACATATGAGTTATCTGTTAGGTTTTGTGTGTGACAGGAGCTGTATTTTGTTGTTCGAAACATATTAGTAATCTGATGAAATAGATTATTTATCTGTTGAAACAAATTACTAATCTAGTGCAACAGAATACCCATCTATTAGATTCATAATCATATTACGGGTACCTAGAACCCTTAAACATGAATCCAACATGAGTCTACTGTTACAACAGAATATTTATCTGGTGCCGCAGATAATGGATCTGTTTAAACAGATTGCTCTTGTATTGCATTCATGTTCGCGTGCAAACTATTGTTGAAAAAACAACACACTAGCAGTTACCCAGATTCAACTAAAAAGCATAATCTGACTTACCAAAGTCTCCTCTCAAGTAAATTCCAAAGTTGAAAGTGATTTACGAAAAAAAATTTGACATAAGAATTTGGTCAAAGAGTAGCAGTTGGGGTAACAACAACAACAACAACAATGGTCAACAAAAAGA
>NW_025859322.1:0-3076 GCF_002878395.1 Capsicum annuum
GGTTGCAAGGTTATTGTGGAAGCTGGGAAGTTTACATCAGAATTACTTGTCACGTTTCGCTTTTCGAGAGTCAAATTGCATGAATTTTGACTAACGCTTTAATATATATGTTTTTTCATCATATTAATATGAGAATGATCGTAACTTATAGCATTTTTCGTATAGTTTTTGAATAGTGCGAGCTTCGTAGTTTAGTCAGATTGACTTTATCCAAGCAAAACGTGACGAGTAAAAGTAGATAGAGGGAGTAATTTTCTCATAAAATCTCTAATTTTCATTTTTTGTTTGTTTGTAATTGTAAGGAAATTGCGAGGTTGTTGTGGAAGCTGGGAAGTTTACATCAGAATTAAAGGAAAATAGTCTCAAAATCTCTTTGTCAAAGAATGTCAAAGTCAAAATCTCTGGTAATATTCTATTTTTTTTTGTTGCTGTTTACATTTGGTGATAAATCTGTGGTTTATACTCCCTTTGTCGCATTTTATGTGGCACAGTTTAGCTTGACATGGTATTTAAGAAAAAAAGGTACTAATACTTTTGAAATTTGTGGTATTTGTGTGGTTGTAAATCATTTTATTAAAGTTAAAAATGGAATTTTAAAGTTATACTGTTTCTAGATATAGCAAGTTGACGTTCTTTTTTGGGACGGACTGCAAACAAAGTGTGACACATAAAGTGGGATGGAGGGAATAGTACTTTTACGATGTATATGAAAAATTTGATGTGTTGAATCGTTTTAGTACCCCCTCTATCCCAATTAAGGTGTCTTAGTTTGATTTGTCACGAAGTTTAAGAAATAAAGGTACACTTTTGAATCTTGTGTTCTTAAATTAAAGATGTTTATAGTCTTTTAAATGTCATGGTCTTTAACTTGCCATGTATTCATTCTGTTTCATATTACTTGGCTTTTGTTTACTTGACACACTCGTTAGTTTTACTAAGTTAACCTTATCAATGATGCTTTGGAACTCTATATTTGACTATTACAATGTTCTTGATTTCATAAATTGGATAAGTAAATTGGAACAACTATTTTTGGTATATGAGCCAAGTAAAATGAAACAGATAAAGTAGAATGTTGGAATCGGAGAACTTACTAAATATAGAAAGAGACACTGATTTTGGGACAAACTAAAAAAGAAAGCAAGAAATTTAAGAATGGAGGGAGTATTTGTTTTGGGACTGAGGGAGTATTATTGGTCATATTATAAAGTGGTTTACTTTTTGTTTATGTGTTTGTAGTTGTGGATGATGGGAAATGTTCAAAGGAATGCAAAAGCCGTATTGAGTATGAGGAAAATGGTATGTAGTATTGAAATTTTTCCCCTTTTGGATGTATTTCTCTTTTTTTCTTGTTTCATTTTATTGAATGTGTTGTGTCTAGATTCTCTTGATTAGTGAAATGACCAATTTTTGTTATGGGGTTGTGGTGATTAGGAAATTATTGCTTCGTTCTCTTTAATCCCAAAGATGATGATGGAAAAACCAAGTCTTTACTACAGGTAATTCCTTTTCTTTATGTGTGTGTATGCCTATGCTTGTTTATAGGTACTTTGAGTGCGGTGTGTATATTCAACTCAATCAAACTTGCCTTAGAGCCAAACTAGTTCATGACAATTATATGAGTTCTTTGTATTCATTATGCTTTGATTCATCCATCACATTTAGACTTCTGTCGCATATATGTATAGTTTAGTTCAGCATATGGATGGTTCCTTTATCTTAGTTCTTGGACACAACTTTTCTCAAGAGTATTGCTCTTGTGCTTGGAACTTGCTGAAGAAATGAAAAAAAATGAAATGGTAATTTGATAAGAAGAAGTAAAAGAAATTGGTTGGCATTTTATTTACAGCATCACACAAATTTGGTGGAACCATTCTCCAAAGTAAATGATCTTTTTGGTTAATATTAGCTATATTTTTTCTGAAGATACCTTCCTGCTTGTCTCTGTCAGTACTCGACAAAGTTCTGCCAGAAAATGGTGCCTGACTTAAGTGTGGTTTGGTCCATGATTCAATATGTTTGTGTGGAGTATCAACCAATAGATGCATTGAATATTAGGTTAAAACTTGAACATAGATGATAGGGGAAATTCGTTACTTCTGTGCCCTTTCTATGTTCATTGGTTGACAAAAATCAGAACATAGCAAATTATGTTAGTCGTGTTGCTCATGTGTTGTATGCCAACTGAAGGCTATGTTTTCTTGCCCTGTTACTTGTTTGTGCTTATCTTTTACCCAGTTTGATAGTTGTGGACGAATTGGCCGTACTAATTGTTTACACTAAGCTGTTTCCTTGTATAGTCCTCACTCGTTTATTGTCTATGCTGTGGCAGGACGTATTGAACATTTATTCAAAAGAACTTCCGGACATGAATTATGCTGCAAACACAGGAAAAGAGTCACAGTTCCTTGAAAGATGTGTATTGAACGGGTATAAGCATGTAGTTTATATGTTATTTACACGCTCTTTTAGTACAATCCTGCATTGTTGCTACCATTTTTTCAATAAGAAATATTATAGCCTGCTGGATTTCACAAAATTTTCAGATGGATGAGAATCTGCATTTTGAATGTTGATTGCTTTTGCAGGAAGTATTGCACGTTAGTTCTGAAAACCAAGGAAGGCGTAGAACCTGGGGAGGTATACTCTAAAGCATTACTGCACTTCTATTTATTATGTGCTAGATGGGATAAATGGAATGAAAAAATATTCCATCCTCAAGGTCATCGAGCTTGATGGCATGCATATAGATGATTTGTATGGATAAAAGTACTACTTAACTGTACAAGTTGTGTTCTTGCAAAGATTTGCTGGTTTTATACTATAGTCTGCATGTTATATCAATTGTCATGATTGACTACATGTTGCCTTAACTGAAATTCTGCTCTAATCCTTTTTTCTTTTTTGCTTTTCATTATGTCAAAAGGTCATTGCAGCGATCACTTATCAAATAATCCCGGCTGATACGCAATTTGCTGAGGTTCCTCTTGCAGCTGTTAAATCGGTTTACCAGCACAAGGTCCTCTAGTTTTTGTATGAATTTTATGTTGATTTGTGATTGTCGTTTTGATTCACA
>NW_025859323.1:0-1099 GCF_002878395.1 Capsicum annuum
GATTAATCTTGGCCAGGTAGGCTGACCGCACTTAGTGGTACCATTATTTTAATCTGAGTCTAAAGTAGTTTGTTTCTTCATGATAACCTGTCCGTGTCAAAATCCCGAGGGTCGGGAACTTTTCCCCTTTTATCAATTGTTAAATCATAAGCCTTGTGTGTTGTTACAGGATGGATCTGCCTCCAAGGTCTAAAGTCCTAATGGATTCTAAAGTGCCCAAAAAGTTAATCAAGTGGTGGGGCACGTTCAACTACTCTGAAAGGCATAAGATATCAAAGAAGCTAGGTACTCTCACTTCTCCCTTGTCTATCATGCCTCGTCCAAACTTAATCGAGGCTGCATTAACTTTTTGGGATCCAACTTGTCTGGTTTTTAGGTTTGGAAGTTGTGAAATGACACCTACCCTAGCGGAGATATCTGGTTTATTTAAATTGCCCTACATTAAAAAGATGATTCGAGCGCGGTGTCATTCTCCCAATAGGTTTCTCCACTTTTATGGGTTGAAAGTTAATGACCATCTGGGTTGCCTTAACCAATCTTGGATCTCTTTAGATTACTTGTATGCTCTGTTTGGCCTCCTAGACGGTTTTGATTGTTTTTGGGATGAATTTTATACAACTAAGAAGAATTGGAAGAAATGTCGCCTGAAGTCTTAGCTTTTGTTCTGTTTGGCACTTTGGTATTCCCCTTGGAAGATAGGCGTATTAATACTCGATTGTAATCTGTAGCGATGGCCTTATTTAACAAGGACAAGGGAGACAAGGTCACTATCGTGCCTCTGATCTTGGTGGAAATATACAAAGCTTAGACCGAGATAAAAGGGGGTATGCGATTTTTTGAGGGGAGCAACCTAGTGTTACAACTATGGATGATGGAGCATTTGGATGCCCCTTCTTTGCTTAAATTTGATGTGATTAACCGTTGTCTGCCTATTCGAGTGGAAACCATCGAACATAGAATGGGTTTTGCTAAATTCTCATTGCCTATACAAGTCGACGCTTGGGTTGAGTTTCTTTAATCAAGAACAGATAGCAATGTCTTGTGGACCTATCTATGGTTCCGACCGAAAGTAATCTTGGTTGGATCTAGCATACACCCC
>NW_025859324.1:0-2083 GCF_002878395.1 Capsicum annuum
ATTTCACTAGCAGAGCACTTTCTCCAATGTGCGCAAATAGAGATGGCACTTTCAATGATGGACACCGACCCTTGTGTTAAAGTAGCATCGAGTTTCGCTTGGAAACCGGAAAGTTTCAAGTTTCCAAATAAGTGGTACCCTTTCTTTACTTTAGAGTCCGATAGGTCAATTAAGTTGCCTAAATCTCTTCCTTATCTGCTGCTCTGTAGCTGCCTTCCTCGCTTCATCTTCGGCTTTCAGAGTTGTGAATTAACCTCTTCCTTTTACAGCCAGACAACTGGCAGATAAGCTGGGCATCTAAAGAACATAAGATCCGAGTTGCCGCCAGGCGTAAAAGTCATATTGTCAACTAGGGAAATTGGCACAACCAGGTATCTCAAACATTAATAAGGGAAGAATCAGGCTTTCATTAGGATGATATTCCTTTCATCCGAATGGCAAGGCTTGCTAGTTTCCTGAAGTACACTCGCATCTGTCTATCTATGTCATAGTTGCTTGGAAGGAAGGTCTCATATGTACCTTCGGCATGTATGAGATTTTCTTTCCTCTATCTATGTCATACTTGGGATTCACTGACAGCCAATTCCAAGTAGATCCTCCCTCCCCCTCGCTCCACTTTGTTTCGCTTGTTTTCTCTTTCTTTCTGCCTACAAAAAAAGTTCTGAGATTAGTTTTGTGTGCGTTAGCGATCATCAAACCTATAACATAGATAAGATTGGAGTTCATGCAGTTGGAATGCCTGAGACCACTTTTAGCCTTGCTGCTCTTGCTTCTCTGGCTACTGCTCCGTCTAAGGCTTTCTTTCTGCTTTGACTTGCCTTCCTTATCTTTCAATCTGGACTTGCATGTGTTCCATGACTATTTCGAGTGATTTTTTCTATCTAGCTTGAGTTAGACAAGTAGAGAAGGATCTTATGCCATCGGTGACCGGCCTGTCTATCTAGTATCTAGTACTAGGACTAGTAGAGTAGAGACACTATTACATAAGTTAATTCCTAATTCTTATCTCACATTATGAGATAAGTACGCAGTTATTATTGTATCGGCCCAAAACCTCGCTAATTGATCTTTACGGTGCTTCCTCTCTCTCTATCAATTAAAGCCTGCGGGAAGCACAAAGAGCTAAGCCACTAATGTCGTGGCGAGGGTTAGACCTCAAAAAGTCAGCGAAGCTAAGGTTTCGTATGTTTGATAGAGAAAGGAAAAGCGACCCCGTGCCCTACTACAATTCTTATTCAATAGTTTAATATTACTACAATGTCGTGCCGATGTCTCCCTTACGAAATTGAAGATAAGTCTTTTGATTAGGGGGGTGACAATCGAGGCTTTTAAGAGAAGTTGCCATATAGGTCATAAAGAGCTATCTTATATCTAATAGGAATAATCCAATTCTTATGTCTACTGTGGGAAATGGGGTCCCAATACCATCTCTTCAATGACGTAGACAAAGGGTTCCCATCATGTTCGATCTGAGAAGAGAGATGAAGAAGAAGATGTCCTCCTCAAGGGGTCAACGCCCTCGCTTAGAACTAAAGAATCCTCGTACATCGGCACTCACTGCATAAGCTCATAGGGCAAGATGAAGATCCAAAAAAAGGTTAAAGAGATCGTCAACTTTGCCTTGGCATGCTTCCATCAGTGCTGAAAAGAGAACTAAGGCAAGGCTGTTGATGTACCACTGTATGGAGGGCTCAAAGAGAGTATAAGCACTTTTCTTTACGCTGAGTGTGAACTTCCAATTTGAGGCTGCTCTTAGACCAGGAAGATTGCTTATGATATCAATCATCTAGGTCCATCCTATGTCGAATAGTTTGTCAATGTATGCTTCCCTAGCTGTGGGGAGAGTTCTTTGAACTCGATTCGCCATGTGTGATAGAATTGTTTGAAGGAATGGAATCCGAAGCAAAGAATGCTCTGTTTGCTATTGAATCAGAATGGAAAAGCATTAGCAGGGCTGTTAGCCATTGATTCTAAAGCATTTTTGCTTCCAGGCACATATGTGAATAGGCGGCACTGGTCTTTTTCTTCCTTTTGCATTGTCTCATCTCGTGCAGCAGGAGGTTGAATAGTCTAAGAAGATGGC
>NW_025859325.1:0-2486 GCF_002878395.1 Capsicum annuum
GTCTTGTATGTTTATATATTAATAATTAATAATTTGTTCCCCCAAGTGTAAAGATTAATCCTTTTCGTTTAAGAAGATTAAAATACATAGATAATAATCGTAATAGATTAAAAAAAATATCTATTTGTAAGAGAGAAAAATGAGTTGCGGATTAATTCCAAAACTCGTTGAAAATTTGGAAGAAAAGAGTAAAGAATTAATAAAATAAAAATTTGGAAGAAAAGAGTAAAGAATTAATAAAATAAAATTGTCTTGAGTTTACAAGAGATGAAATAAATGTCTTTTAATGCTAGATAAGCTTTAGGAACGTTTGATATATTTATCTAGATTAAGAATGCGATGTACGCATCTTTCTGAGACCTTTAAAAATAATTCGAGGATGCAATATTGCACTTCTGCAAAGTTCGTCTTAAAATTAATTTTCACCAGTTTAATACAAGAGTTTTAAAATAATTTTAGTATTATAAAATGAGCGATTTTAGGGCCTACTAACATAATCTATCAAAATAATTTAAGTTAAGATAAGTCAATAAAAGCGACCGTGCTAGAACCACGGGACTCGAAGGGCGCCTCACACCTTCCCCTCGGTCAACAGAATTCCTTACCCGGTCTTCTGTTTTCGCAGACCAACAAAGAGTCATTTTCTTTTGATTAGGGATTTTAAAAGGTGACTTGGAACACCATAACTCGATTCCAAATGGCGACTCTGTAGATAAACTAATCCCTAGTCAAAATCATCACTTTAATTGGAAAAGCCCTTCGACTCGATCCTTTTGAGTGAAAAGGGGGTATGACAGTATATATATATATATATAACATACTGCGATAGGGAACAAGGTTTAACATGAAATTTAAAACATTCGCCTGGATTATGTAGCATCAACCATCATAAAACTGACACTCACGACCTATATGGTCTGGCTCCCCCACCAGAAGGGCCAGTTATGACCCAAGCTGAGGCCCTGGTCACGACGGGCATCCCAAACCATGAAGGCCCGAGAGCCCTTCTCTAACTGGAAATCATATACGCACTTTATATACTGTAAGGAAATGCAGAAACATAGCGAAACAGAAACATGGCCATTTTCTTACTTCAACTGAACAATACGCATATAAATTCATAAACATTCCAAGAACATCTAACACTAGTTTGTGAAATCTCTAATAATACGAGAATGACATCTATCTGAAACTGGGACAAGGCCCCAGTCGGACCATGAACTAAAAATTAAATAACAATGTTTCATAAACAAGGCCTTCCGAAATAAGAAAGGCTCCCCAACTGCAAACTTCTGACAAACAAATTTACTGCTTAGCGGGACTCCGGGACTGAACCTCAGATCCTGAAATATAGAAGTCAATATAAATTTACTGGTACGTAGAACAATCCAAAAACAAAATATAATCTTTTACAATATAGGTGAGAGTAGTTCATAAAACGTGTCATCATAAACATTTGAAAAACATATGGGCATAATCTGATATCTTTCAAAACACATTTTCCAAATCCTGACTCTTCTCTTTCTGCTCTTCTGAGCTAGATGGTACACCCTATAATTTATAATTTCATGGGTTATATGAAATCCGCTCTTGACTCACCGGCCAATCCCCCAACCCAAGTTTGTCGTAGGGGTTGGAGTCTCTGCATATCTACTACGCCACAGGACCGTCTCCAGTGTACAATTCTCTTGTGGGCAAACATGATCTCGTGTCGGCAAATCACGGTTTTGGGCAATGAGTTATCTGACTCTTGCCTTCTGCGGGTCATTTAACTCTCTTAAGCCCAGTTTTAGATTCTTTAAAACATATTTTTGTCTTATAATTATTTATCTATTATTTTGTTTCGGGCACATCATACTAGGGTATCGTCATACTCTGACTTGCAAGCCATATCACAACTCTACTGCCTTTTTATCATTTCAAAAGGTATTATTGACCACCCAAAAGATCTACTAAATGAAAAGAGTTCATATTTCAAAATAATTGAAAACCAAACAATTCTCTCTTCAATACTTTATCTACAGTGGTCACCTTTCTTATCAAATTTGAAGCCATTCTCAATGAAAAACATGACCATTTACAAAACAAGTAAAACACCATCTCATTTTCCCATAAAATAGTACAATTATCCATATCAATTCATCAACAGACTCAAGCCTTTAGCAATTCGCATAATCAATTTACAACATGTAAAAATCAAGGAATTTTTATAGTAAAAGAGGGAATTACATATCCCATGCTCCCATTTAACTTCATAATTCTAATATCACATGATCACGCGAAAATAATTTGAGTTTTAGATACCACTTTACAATTTCTACAATACTTCATCAAATCATAGGGTTTTCAATACATGTTCATCAAGATCTTGAAATCAATTCCGCATGTATACAATATACTCTTTAAATCAAGTTTAAAAACAACAAATTCATGCCCATGAGGTTTAGGATAGTCCCACGTACCTTTTTGATAGAAAGGAATTTGAG
>NW_025859326.1:0-1430 GCF_002878395.1 Capsicum annuum
ATATGAGTGAAAACGAGAATAGCCAAACAGATGAATAAGTCTTATACATGTGATCCGCTATCAAAAAAAGAATTGCAATAGCTAAATGGTGATGGGCAATATCATTCAGCCACAGACCCCCAGTTACTGGATCTAATCCTCCACGAAAAGTAAGAAAGTCCACATATTTTGACCAATTCAAGGTGAAAAATGGGGTTGCTCCCTCGGCAAAACTGGGATAAAGTTGGGCCAAAAGATCTTGATTCAAGATAAATTCATAAGGAAGTGGTATCTCTTTAGGATCTACTCCAGAGTTTAGAAATTGGTTAATCGGTAAGGATATGTGTACTTGATGCCCCGCCCAAGAGAGAGACCCAAGTCCTAGTAGCCCTGCCCAATGGTTATTCAACATAGATTCTACATCTTGAAACCAAGCCAATTTTGGCACCGCTTTATGATAATGAAACCAACCATCAAAAAACATTAACACTGCAAAGACTAATGACCAATTGTTGTACAATAGAGTTGTAATTCACTAGTTATTGTAGATGCTCGCCAAATCTGAAAAAAATCAGAGGTTATTTGTATTCCTCGGAAACCCCCGCCTATGTCACCATTTAATATTTCTTGGACCACTATTGGCCAAACTATCTGGGCACTAGGCCCAATGTGAGTTGGATCACTTAACCACGTTTCATAATTAGAAAAATGAGCACCATGGAAATACATGCCGCTCATCCAAAGAAAGATGATGGAGAGTTGAATGAAATGTGCACAAAATACTTTTCGAGAGATCTCCTCCAAATCAATGGTATTGCTATCAAAATTGTGACCATCAACATGTACGTTCTAGATCCAAGTGGTAGTATCAGGCCCTTTAGCTATTGTTCTTGAGAAATGACCTGGTCTGGCACATTCCTCGAAAGAAGTTTTTACGAGATCCCTATATACCGAAATTTTAACTTCTGGTTTCGGCGAACGAATAATCATTGAGTCCTCCTTTTTCCGAAAAACACATACAAAGAGACCCGCCAACAATCAAATAATTAGTGAACCTTAGAGATAGAGAGGTGTTTCTATAATTAGTTCATTTCTCTTCTATTTTTCTATCTCCCATCTATCTATTTTCTTTAGTTATTTACTAGAGCAATTATGATCTAGAAGTCGATTTGGGGCAAGTGTTCAAATATATTATGACATAGCCTTGAGGCGCTCAACAAACCCTTTAACCTTTTAAACCTTTTTGGGCTTTGGATTGATCCAAAAATGACTTTTTTGTGCAACCTAGTGTATATTCATAGAAGTTATTAGATGGAGCTCTTTAATTTTTTACCTAGAAAATTGTAATTACTCTATTTCAAATCACGCTATTAGCCATTAGCCATTACTAAGAGACATCCCCGGTATATATATATATATATTTAGAGATTCAGGGTTTCTTTTATTAGTTT
>NW_025859327.1:0-1416 GCF_002878395.1 Capsicum annuum
TTTTTTGGGTTAGGCTCTCCCGTTTGGTTTATAACATAATTCCAAATTGCAACTTCGCTCTTGTAGGTAAAAACGATGTATATCCCCAGCTATTATCTTAGGCTTAAGCTTTTGAAATATTTAGTCATATATATTTTTCTTGTAAATGATGATTCAAAATAATAAACGATATGACCGTTTGTATGTAGAATAAAATCAGCAGATGCAGTTAAACGGAAAAGTCAGTTTTAATTTATAGCATGATTATGGGCATTGTGCAAAGCTTCAGTCAAGTTCTAGATAAGTTGTAAATCGTATTTTGTTAGTTTTTGTATATTATTATCCACAAACTGATGGACAAAACTAAAAGGGTGACAGGTTCCTTAAAAGCTACTTTGATAGATCATTAGCCTGCGACTGGTATAAATGTACTGCCTTCGTTGAATTTTTGTATAATTCCAACTACCTTAACTGTCTTTTGAAGTGATAGCTCAATCTAAGGTAGCTGCAATAGACAAGATGCTTAAGGATAGGAAATTGATGGCCAAAATTTGAAAGGAAAAACTCTTGACATGATAAAGTATTATGTCACGATATGAGCTGAGAGTGAGCTCAAATCATGAAGAAAATAGAAGCTTTAGAGTAAGGGAGAGAGAAAAGAAGAGAAAGGAAGATAAGTTCATATATTCATTGATAATTCCAGAAATGCAGTACAACAGCTATATAAAAAAAAACACTAGTCAGCTATGACACGTGGCAGTTGGTTACTAAGAATTAAAAATTACAATGACTAAAGTGAAATATGAAAACTCTAAGGACTTAGGACTAAAATAACTTAATTTGAAAGAAATGTTTCCTAATGACCATTTGAATTGCTGCCAGCTTCGTGATCATCCTCATATCATGACATTTCATCCCCCTTAAAATCCTTGTCCTCAAGGATCACAATTTGGAAATTGAGATATAAGGAACTTGTAGTCCTCCCATGTAGCCTCTTCAGGAGGTAAATTTGCCCACTAAACCAGCACTTGATATACTGCAGCATTGCCTTTCTTTACCATTCTTCTATCCAAGATGGCCACTGGTTCTGCTAAGGGTTGGCCCTCTTTTGAGCATGTAGGAGGGTCAATAGTTGGGGTAATATGGGCACCAATCTTTTTCTTAAGTTGAGAGGTGTGGAATACTGGATGAATTCTGGAAGTTGAGGGTAATTTCAACTCATAAGCTACACTACTCAGCTTCTTAATCACCATGTAAAGGCCATAAAACTTGGAAGTCAACTTCAAGTTGCTTCTTAATGCCACAGCAGTCTGTTTGTATGGCTGTAGTTTCAGATACACCCAATCTCCCACTTCAAATTCCTTTTTTGTTCTATTCTTATCTGCAAAGAACTTTATTCTTTGTTGAGCCATTTCCAGATTTCCTTTTAGTACCTTA
>NW_025859328.1:0-5133 GCF_002878395.1 Capsicum annuum
CTGTCCCATTCTTCAGGAGGGTCCTGAGCACAAAATAAATTCTCATTCTTCGGGAGGGTCCTGAGCACAAAATAAATTCCCATTCTTCAGGAGGGTCCTGAACAAAAATAAATTACCATACAACACATAAATTTTTTGCCCCAGTTTGTACAGAAAAAATTTATGTGTCACTGGATCTTAATATATCTTGCAAAGAATAAAGTGTACCATGACCGAGATCCAGTATCGGATGTTGTAACCATGCTTCTTGCATTGAGAGAAGTGTGAAATCCCATCCTTTATCTGAAAATAATTATTTCATCTCTGTTCCAGACAAAGAAAAATTTTGAGTTTTAAAACATGTGGTGGTTGGTTTATGGCATTTGCCTTTTGAAGTGGCCACTCTCGCACTTGCCATGCTTAACTCTTTTCCAATCCCTGATAATATTCATTGAATTGTCATACTTAGGACTCAAATTTCTGACAACTGAGATCCTCAACTCAAATCATGTTTCTGTTGTATGATGCTTCTGAGTTTAACTTCCAATACATCCCTTAGATTTTCACGAGTTTAAAATGGTCAAATCACAACCATCTTGAGTACCTTACTTTTACTTTGAAACGTTGTCTCCGTGCATCGATCCTTTGTCTTGCTTTGTACCCTTAAAGGAGTTGGTAGCGAGTTTGGAGTCTTTTCTCACTCGACCTAACATAAATTTGACTCAAAATACAATAAAATTTTTTCGTTTGACGACAAGGACACAAAAATTGAAAATTAAAATAAAACAAAAAGAAAAAGACAATAGGCATCTCTTTCTCAAAATAAAGAGAAAACTTATCTGAATGTGGAAACCGATTCTGATGATTATGACATGCATTTTAAATCAAACAGCCAAATCTACCCACACCAATCATTTGTCAATTTTTTTTATTGAGTTTGAAACTGAGCCACTGTTGAATTTATCCACTCTAAATTACTATCCTCCTTCGGCTTGTGGCACCTCAATGGGTTTTTTTCATCGAGCCTATCTCATTTTCATCTCTTTCTCAACTCATTGTCGTCTTACGGTGCCTGAAAAGATTTTCACCAATAAAACTCTCTCATTTTTATTTTTATTTTTTTTTCCTTTTTTAGAAAATAGCACCCAAAATATGAAATATCATGCACTCATAACATATTTAGCATTGACATTCTCAAAGTTTAATCTGAAGGTCTTTCTTTGGTTGTAACTTGGCTTTTGGATCGGGATAGAAAGAAAGGACGACATAAGGCTAAAAAATTTAGATAATCATTGGGTAACACATACAACTTTTGGAATCGACTCTTATTAAGGAAATAAACTTTTTGCCCCAGTTTTATCTCATTATGGGTAACTTAAATTTTCTTTTGGTTAGACCGAACCCCGGAGTAGGGCTGCCTACGTATCTTGTCATAGCAAGAATCAGGTCAAACGTAGTTCAGGCATCTAAATTCTTTTGCTTGATTTTAAATTTTTGATTTGATTAATTTTTTTTTCAACTTTTTTTTCACTTTAATTTGATTCCAAAAGAGGGGTACGAAGAAAGCTAAGAGCTCAAAAGGGGTAAACAAAGGTTAATATATTATTCGGATAGTAGAACAAAATGCCTTCATCATTTTAATTTTTTAAAATGCAAGTACAAAACATACATAATATAATTGTACATGAATATCATACATAATATCTTTTAACAACATCAGCATTGACCGGCATTCCTTCCATTTTACCTTCTATATCAGTCAGATATAATGCACCATTAGGTAACACTTTCTTCACCATAATGGTCCATGCCAATAAGGAGAAAATTTGCCTTTGGCTTCAATCTGATAGGGGTAGGATGCGTCTTAGTACTAATTGGCCAACTTCAAAGTGTCTATGACGCACCTTTTTGTTATATGCTCATGTCATTCTCTTCTGGTATAGTTGTCCATAACATACTGATGTTAATATTTTTTCATCAATCAATCTTAACTGCTCTACACGAGTCTTGACCCATTGGTCATCATCAATTTCAGTTTCTACAACTACTCAAAGAGATGAAATTTCAATCTCTACAGGTATAACTGCTTCAGTTCCGTACACTAACAAGTAAGGAGTTGCACCGATTGAAGTTCGAACTTTAGTACGATAACCCAACAAAGCAAAAGGTAACTTTTTATGCCATTGTCGGGAACCCTGCACCATCTTGCGAAATATTTTCTTTAGGTTCTTGTTAGCAGCTTCTATAGCTCCGTTCGCTTTTGGGCAATAAGGAGTTGAATTTCGATGCATAATCTTAAATTGTTGACACACTTCTTGCATCAAATGACTGTTGAGATTTGCAGCATTATCCGTGATAATTATCTTTGGAATGCCAAACCGACAAATGATGTTGGAGTGAATAAAATCAACCACCACTTTCTTGGTGATTGACTTGAAAGTTAGTGCTTCCACCCACTTCGTGAAATAATCAATGGTTACCAAGATCAACCTATATCCATTCGAGGCCTTTGGTTCAATTGGTCTAATTACGTCCATTCCCCGAGCCACAAAAGGCCATGGAACAACCATTATATGCAACTCAGATGGAGGGGAATGTATCAAGTCCCCGTGTACTTGACATTCATGATATTTACGAATGAAATTGATGGAATATCGCTCCATGGTGAGCCAATAGTAACCTGCTTGGAGTATTTTTTTTGTCAAAACATACCCACTCATGTGTGGTCCACAAATCCCAGAATGTACTTCAGTCATGATTTTTGAAGCTTTTTTAGCATCTACACACCTCAGAAGTCCCAAATCAGGAGTCCTCTTATACAAGATTCCTCCACTTAAGAAAAATTCACTAGAAAAACGTCGAATGGTTCTCTTTTGATTAGCATCAACATGTACAGGATATTTCCCAATCTGAATATATTCTTTGATATCATGGAACCACAGCTCCCCATCAAGTTCTTCCTCAACCATATTATAATATGCATGTTGATCATGAATCTGTATATGCAAAGGATCAATAAAAGTTTTATTGGGATGTTGAAGCATCGAAGATAAGGTCGCCAAAGCACCAACAATCTCATTATGAGCTCTGGGAATGTGTTTGAACTTTATTGATACAAATCGTTGACAAAGATCTTGCAAACAACCTCTATATGGTAGGATTTTCGAATCACAAGTCTCCCAATCTCCTTGGATTTGGTGGACTAATAAATCTAAATCTCCTGATACCAACAGTTCTTGGATCCCCATGTCAATGGCTAATCTCAATACCAGATTGCAAGCTTCGTATTCTGCCATATTATTGGTACAGTAGAATCGAAGTTGGGCTGTTATAGGATAATATTGTCCTGATTCAAAAATAAGAACCGCTCCTATCCCCACTCCTTTTACATTACAGCTCTATCAAAGAACAACTTCCAGCCTGAATGACAATCATCAGAAATAACTTCATCAACATATAATACCTCTTCATCAAAAAAATAAGTCTTCAATGGCTCATACTCCTCATCTATAGGATTTTCAACCAAATGATCCACCAAAGCTTGAGCTTTCATTGCAGTTCATGTCACATAAACAATATCAAACTCTGTGAGCAACATCTATCATTTCGTGAGTCTGCCTGTAGGCATAGGCTTCTGAAAAATATACTTTAAAGGATTCATACGAGATATGAGGTAAGTAGTATAAGATGAGAAGTAATGTTTCAGCTTTTAGGCTACCCAAGCTAAGGCGCAGCACGTCTTCTCATGAAGAGTGTACTTAGCCTCATAAGTGGTAAACTTTTTATTCAGGTAGTAAATGGCTTGTTCTTTTCTATCTGTAACATCATGTTGACCTAACACACAACCAAAAGAATTGTCTAACACAGACATGTACAATATCAAAGGACTGCCCGGCTTTGGAGGAACCAAAATAGGTGGATTCGATAAGTATCTCTTAATTCTGTCAAATGCCTCTTGACATTCTTCAATACATTCAACTTTAGCATTCTTATTTAACAATTTGAATATTGGCTCGCAGGTTGTAGTAAGTTGAGCAATGAATCTACTGGATAATTCAACCTTCCAAGTAAGCTCATCACCTCCGATTTATTTTTTGGTGGAGGCAGATCTTGAATAGCTTTTATTTTTTAAGGATCTAACTCAATGCCACGTCGACTGACTATAAAACCCAAGAGTTTTCCTGATGGAATTCCAAGTACACATTTTGCTGGGTTAATTTTGAGATCATACCTCCGACGCCTTTCAAAGAATTTTCTTAAATCTTTGACATGATTAGATTGCTCTCTCGACTTAATGATCACGTCGTCTACATAAACTTCAATCTCTTTGTGCATCGTGTTATGAAACATTGTGGTCATTGCCCTCATGTAAGTTGCCCCAGCATTCTTTAGTCCAAAAGGCATGACTCGATAATAATATGTCCCCCATGGCGTAATAAATGATGTCTTTTCTGCATCTTTTGGATCAATAATGATCTGGTGCTACCCCGCATAACAATCCACAAAAGACGCAAGTTCATGTTTGGCACAATTGTCCAACAAAATATGAATATTGGGAAGTGGAAAATTATCTTTTGGACTCGCCTTATTTAGATCACGATAATCAACACACATCCGAACTTTGCCATCTTTCTTTGGAACAGGGACAATATTTGCCAACCAAATAGGATACTGGGCCACTCGAATGATTTTATCCTCAAGTTGCTTTGTGATTTCCTCTTTAATTTTTACACTCATGTTAGTTTTTAACTTTCTTAGCTGTTGCTTGATAGGAGGAAAAATAGGATCAATTGGCAACTTGTGAACTACCAAATTAGTGCTCAAACCGGACATATCATTATAAGAAAATGCAAAAATGTCTTTATACTCATACAAAGCTTCAATTATATCTTTCTTTTGTTGTGGTTGAACATGTACACTTATCTTAGTCTCCCTAATATTTCATGATCTCCTAAATTGATCGCCTCAGTTTCTTCCAAATTGTGATTTATCTTATTCTCAAACTATTTAAAATCTTTGCTTATATCCTCAAATGCTTCTCCTTCATCGTATTCAACTTCTTTCTTCATTATTTCATAATTAGATTGGGTTTTTAAATCTGGTTGAAAATTCTTCATGTATGTCATATCATTAGAATCGGCTTTGAAAGAACTA
>NW_025859329.1:0-2118 GCF_002878395.1 Capsicum annuum
TTTTTTAATCGGGTTTGACCAGGTTGGGTTAAATAGGTCGGGTTAGGGTGGTTTTTGATTTTTTTACTGTTGGGCCTGGACCAGCCTGCCCACTTAGACCCCAACCCGGACCTGGACCGGCCCTCAACCCGATTAAATAACATGGGCCGGTTTCGGGTTGGCCTGGCCTAGCCCACTTGACAAGCATAGTTTTGGGTGATCCCAGTCAAAAGGAAAACCTTTTTTACACCAAATGCCTTATTAAGGGGGTTGTGTGTTCTATGCTTATTGATGGAGGTAGTTGTGCCAATATTGCTAGTAGTACCTTGGTTAATGTTTTGAGGCTACCCACTATCCTTCATTCCAGACCCTAAACCTTCGATGGTTAAATGAGTGCAGGGAGTTAAAGGTAAACCGACAAGTAGTGCTACAGTTCAAGGTAGGCAACTACTTTGACGAGGTGTTGTGTGATGTTATTCCTATGCAAGCGTGCCACCTATTGTTGGGAATACCATGGAAATATGACAAAGTTACCGTGCATGATGGATGAGCCAATAGCTACACTTTGGAGCACCATGGCCGAGGTATACACTCTACTCTCTCTCACCGATACAAGTGGCCGAAGTTAGTCAACAAGTTAGAGAGTTCGAAGAAAAGAGGAATAAGGAGAGAAAGAGAGGACCAAGAATGGGAGTAGAGGTGAAGGATAGGGAATCAAAGAGCAAAGATACAAGGGGTCCTCACTTTTGGGACTAACCCTCGAGAATCCTTTACTTCTCACTAACGTAGGTACTAGCATTTTGCCTAGTAGCGGCTTTACTTGTGTGCAGGTACATGATCTTATGCTTCCCAAGGGAGATGCCAAGCAACTTTCTAACAAAAATATGCTTGATGAACTCAAGGAGTCCTTTTCTAAGCCTCCAAGCTTCAGGACAGAAAACGAAGAGGTGATTCTATAGGGTAGCCGTAAGGTTGATGAAGCTATGAGTTTGAGGTCAAACTCTTTTCAAGGTGGAAAGGATGATACGAGTACGACTTCGTAGATGGACATATTTTGAGCATGTCAAAGACAACCGAGAGAAGGGCCAAACTTAAGTGTTAATGAAGTCCAAAACCACCCTATGTATGCACTCCATGGGCAGCCCATTGGAGCATTTTAATTAAAGGGCACTTTTGTCATTTATGTCTTATTTTGTGTTGTAATATAAATAGACCAACTTAGGGTTTTTGAGACTTGGTTGATCATTGTCAAGACTTGAAACATTGTAACATTTTAGCCTCTCTCTTTAGTAGCCCCAACCGAAACTAGGGCTAGACAAGTGAAGATTCACTTGTGTTTGCATATTGGCTTGAAACGTTGATGTTTAGAGGAGATAAAGGCCCTCTTGTGTCAACTTAGATTTAGGTTTGTGTCGTGGGTAGTGTTAAGGGTCCAAGAGTGTAACAATTCTTGGGTTCTTAAGATTGTCCCTTTATTTGGTCTAACTATTAATCTTGTATCCTGATATATCTGTTGGTTCTTTTTTTGTTGTTAATGTACCTGTGACTTTCTTGTTATTGTAATCTTGTTGTTTATGTGTTGATATAGTGAAGCCGTGTGGGGCTCTTTCGATTTACTATAGTCATTGTAATCTTGTGTTCTCTATTTAACTTGTTGAATATTGTGGTTGTTATCTTGAAAACATAGAAAAGCCGAGTGGGGCCTTTGATTCTCTAGTGTTATTGTCTTGTAGATCTTTTGATTTCCTTGTTTGTGTTTGATCTTGTATCATATAGGCTAAAGTAGGTTTACATTTTCACATTTTTTATTTAGACTGTAATAATCCGACTGGACATTAATTTTTGTATTTTTATTTGTTTGGTTCGTTTGTTTATGTGGTTTATTCACTTCACAGTATCGTACTAGCTGATATACTCCACGAAGCGATCGTGGTCAAACTACGGGATCGAGGGGTGCCTAACACCTTTCCCTCGGTCAACAGAATTCCTTAGCTGGAATCTCTATTCGCGGATTTGTTTTAGAGTCTAACCATTTTGAAAAAAGATTTCCAAAGGTGACTTAGCACACCCGGCCTATGCCAAGTGTTGACTTTGAATTTTATCATGAAATGGATTAGCTATGACACTAGTGGATGATCC
>NW_025859330.1:0-2102 GCF_002878395.1 Capsicum annuum
TTCCTACTAATACATTTAAATCCTTCCAGGCAATGAAAAATCAAGATTTCTATTGTAAGAATTGTGAATATCAGCAGCACCAGTGCTATGCTTGTGGGGAGTTGGGTTCATCTGATCAATCATCTCATGCGGAGGTACTGTGAGATCTGCTATGTAATAGTGCAGTTGTTTGGAGTTGTTCTAGCCTTCTGTATGAATGTTGACTTGTTAAATCAATATAGAATGATTTCTGCATATAGAGGTAGCACATGGTTGTAGCATATATCACGTTTCATTGGATGAAGACTTATAACTATGTAATCCAACTGTTGTAGCCTCATTGATCTCTGTATATGTATTCATGCAATGTCGCTGAAAATATTCTCTATGAATATGACCATGTTCACTCATTTAGTACTTGTAAACAGGAAACAAGAAACAGCCTCTCTACCTCACCTCTGAGGTAGTGGTATGGACTGCGTACATCTACCCTCCCCAGATCACAGACCCACACGATGTGGGAATATACTGTGTATGATGTTGTTGTTGTTGTTAGATTGAATGAAATCTCAAAGAATCCCATGTTCGAGGTATTATGCAGTAAAATACATATCTATCTTAACTTAAGATCGACTTTATAGCTTTACTAGTTACTAGCTAATTTGTCCCCGGATGTGTTCTTCGCTTGCCCTGTGTGTTACAGTTGGTTGGATTGGTGCTTACTTAATATTGGAGCTCATTTCTTTCTGTGTGTAACAACTGGAGTCCAGTCATATTCGTTCTTATTCGTGCACACTTGTCCATTCTATTAATAGCTGACTGGATTGATGCTTACTTAATATTGGAGCTTACTTCTTTCTGTATTTAATAACTGGAGTCCTATCATATTCGTTCTTAGTTGTGCACACTTATCAGTTCCATCACACTTTTCTTTTCTCTCCTCTCTATTATGATTTTGTTTGTCTGGGTGCTGTTTCCTCTCCTTCGTCTTCCTAATTCTCCCTTTTTAGCTGTAGGTTTGCTACCTCCTCCTTTTCTTAAGTATCTTTATTTTCATTTTTATTTATCTTTATTTTCATTTTTATTCTATCTAGTTCCTTCTTTATTCTTCATACTCGGTGGTCATTTGTCCTTTATGGTAGGAGTTATTAGCTCCTATTCCCCGTGGAAGGAAAAATCAAAGAAATTTTGCACAAAGGCCAGAAAAAGTACCTAATGCATTTAGTTGTGTTTATGATGTGATTTTTCGTTGAGAAAGCAATTATAAGTGTGTATCCGTGTTAAAATTATCTTAGCTTGATATTGTTTTTGTGTTGGATGCATTTTTCCCATGGATATGGTTGTGTCAAAATTCATGAATTGTTTTCAGGTTTTCCGTTGCGTTAATGCGACTTGCGGCCATTTTTACCACCCGGATTGTGTTGCCAGACTGCTTCATCCTGATGCTCAGTCGAAGGCTGATGAACTTAAAAAGAAAATTGCTGCTGGTGAATCTTTTGCTTGTCCTCTGCATCACTGCTGCGTCTGTAAGCAAAGGGAAGATAAAGATAATCATGAGCTACAGTTTGCCATGTGTAGACGGTGTCCAACATCCTACCATCGGAAATGCTTACCTAAGTACTATATTTTTCCCTTGATGTTTCCATGGAAAGTACCCTGTGTATAAATGTAATGCGTTTTATGTAATTGCCAGGGAAATTATTTTTGACAAGAGCAAGGATGAAGGAGAAAATGAAGAGGAGGAGGAGGAAGACGAGGAAGATATGCCAAGGGCATGGGATGGTCTTATAAAAAATCGAATTTTGATCTATTGTTTGTGAGTTCCTTACTTCCAACTTGTACTTATACTCTTATGCATCTGAACTGGTACTTCAAGTGACCTTTAGTGTTAGCTTTCTTCAAGTGACTTATCCTAACAAATTCTTCAGAAAACACGAGATTGATGAAGAACTTGGCACACCTTCAAGAGATCACATCAAATTTCCGGGAGATCGTAGGAAGGAGAAACAAACATCGGAACAATTGAGAAAATTTAAAGGAACGTCTGCAGAAATGACTAATGGCAAGAGAGTGATTGCAAAAAAATCAGAATCTGCTGAAAAATTGTCCAAGGCAGTGAAGTC
>NW_025859331.1:0-1587 GCF_002878395.1 Capsicum annuum
TGTTGAAAATGACCAAACAGATAAAGACGTCTATTGCAACAGATTAGTCACCTATTGCAACAGATTAGTAATCTGTTGGAAATAAAAAACAAATAAAGTCATATATTGCAACAAATTGGTCATCTGTTGTAAATGACCAATAGATAAAGATATTTGTTACAACAGATGTCTAATCTATTGCAACATATGTGTATATCTGTAAGTTCAGTAATATGTCGCAAGAAGATGAAGTGGTTATGAAGCTAAACTCTCAAGCCATCCAGAAGAGGGAGAGTTTCAAGTATCTAGGATTTAAAATTCAAGGTAATAGTGAGATTGACGAGGATGTCACGCATCGTATTGGGGCAGGGTGGTTGAAATGGAGGCTCGCTTCGGGAGTCCTTTGTGATAAGAAGGTACCCTGAAAGCTTAAAGGTAAGTTCTACAGAGTGGTAATCCAGACGGCTATATTGTATGGAGCGGAGTGTTATCCAGTTAAGAACTCCCACATCCAAAAGGTGAAGGTGGCGGAGATGCGAATGTTGCGATGGATGTGTGGACATACCAGGAAATATAGGGTAAGGAATGAGATTATTCGGAGGAAGGTGGGAGTTGCCTTGGTGGAGGATAAGTTGCGAGAAGTGAGGCTACGTTGGTTCGGACATATGATGAGGAGGGGCCCTGATGCTCCAGTATGGAGGTGAGAGACTCTGGCTATGGATGGTTTTAGGCGGGCTAGAGGTAGACCGAAGAAATATTGGAAGGAGGTGATTAGGCATGATATGGAGCAATTACAGCTTACAAAGGACATGACCCTTGATAGAAAGGTGTGGAGAACGCGGATTAGGGTAGAGCGTTATGGGGTGGGAGCGCGGAGGTAGTAATAGGGGAGTGCTCCTTTGGGTCAGGAGTTTCTGGTTCGTAGTGTTGGGGCTGTAGTTTTTGGGGTTAGTGGTGTTGGCTTTTTTGCATCCCGTACTAGTTTATTATGCACTTATCTTTTGTGTTTGTTATACTGTTAGTTTGTTTTGTGTACCATACTAGTTTGTATCCGCTTACTTTTTGTATTTGTTATACTGTTATTGGTCCTAAGCTGGGGGTTTATTGGAAACAACCTCTCTACTTCTCTTGATGTAGTGGTATGGTCTGCGTACACTATACCCTCCCCAGACCCCACTAGGTGGGAATACACTGGGTATGTTGTTGTTGTTGCTGTTGACTCATCTGTTGCAACAGATTAAATCTATTGTAATAGGTTATACACTTAAATGATCATGTAATTACTATGAGATTAATTGAAATTGTAATTATTAAATCAATTTGGCTATTACTAATAATGGCTTAATTTGAATCATTTCAAGTAAAATTAGTCAATTGATCATTCTACTCAGAACGAACACGCTAAGATGGTCGTGTAATTAATATGAGAATAATTGAAATTGTAATTGAACTTATCAATTCATCTTTAATTTTAGTTATATCAAAGTAGTTATTACTAATAATAACTTAATTTGAATCATTTCAAATAAAATTGGTCAATTAACACTTTACTCAAGACGAATACACTTAGATGATCGTGTAATTACTAACTATGAGATTAATTGAAAT
>NW_025859332.1:0-2195 GCF_002878395.1 Capsicum annuum
GTTTGGGTCGTGACAATATCTTCATCCAAATGAATGTTGGCTGGCTTTAGGTCACAATGAACTATTGGAGTGATACGACCATGATGTAGATATTCAATTCCCATAGCCGCATCAAGCATTACAGTTACTCTTCGAAGAAGTTCAATTGGCAGTCTTCTCTGTACAACCAATATTCAAGGCTCCCGTTAGACATATATTGCAGAAGAAAGGCTTTTATATAGTCACTAGAACAAGTTGTGATCACGGGCACAAGATTTCTATGCCTAACAGTTGTCATCACTTCACATTCACTATCAAACCTCTTGCATACCTCCTCATATTCCAAATCCAGAATCATTATGGCTACCACAATTCCACTAGATAATGTGCCTTTGTACAGAGAACCAGAACTTCCAACACCAATTAAATTTGACTCATCAAAATAATTTGTTGCTCTCTGAGTCTCGTGATAAGAAACTAATTGATGAGTCCTGATATCTGGTACCTTTTCCACATCTTTAGACTTTCCTTTCTTCTGCCGTTTGAATATCCAAATTGAAACCAACAAGAATATCCGAAAGAATGAAATAACCACTGGAATAACAACCTTTAGCACTAGCTCCTTAAACTTTGATTGTAGTCCAGGATTAGTGCAAGCAGGAACCTCCAATATGTGCACTCCACATAGACCTTTGTTTCCAAGAAATGATTGCACAGTGGAATTCACAAACACACCACCACTAGGTATTTCACCTTCTAAATCATTAAATGAAACATTAATGCTTTTAAGGTATGAGAGTCTTCCCATTGACTTGGGAATAGTACCTGACAAAGCATTTAACGACAAATCCAAGAATTCCAAGCTTATCAATTTGGCAAAAGGATAGTGGAAATTGGCCAAAAAATGAATTGTTTGATAGGTCAAGATACTGAAATTTCTGGAGTTCCCCCAGTTTGCTTGGTAACTTGCCCGAAAAGTGGTTACTTGAAAAATCTAGTTTTATAATGGCCTTTAGTTCTCCAATATCCGATGGAAATTCTCCCTCTATACAATTTTGTGACATGTCCAGATAGGGAAGACCACTCATCTTCCAAATGCTTAAGGGAAGCTCTGAAGACAATATGTTAGAAAACAAAGGAAGAAGTTGTAGCATGCTTCGATTTCCTATAAATTCTGGGATCTCTCCAGTGAGGTTATTACCAGCTAAAGTCAATTAAACCAAATTAGATAAATGGCATACCGCCTCTGTAATGTGTCCCTGCAATTTATTGTAAGTTAGAAACAGTCCCTGGAGTTATTTAAGCTTACCAATTTCAGAATGAATACTTCCCGCCAAGTTGTTTCCTCCAAAATTTAGTTCTGTTAGACTGCTCGTGTTGCCTATACCTGGGGGGATGAGGCCATTGATGAGTGCATCTGATATGTAGAAGTTTTCAATAGTAGATGAAAGATTCCCAATAGAATTGGGAAGAACGCCATTAAATGGGTTGTCATCAAGAATCGCATCCTACAGTCCGTCAAAGAATAGAAGAATCGCAACTCATGCTCTCTTGGTTCATTGGTAACTTGATTAGTATGTAGGAACAGTGATTGCAGCTCACAAAGATTTCCCAAATTAGCAGGAACAGTTCCAGTGAGAAAGTTATTATTTAGCATCAGTATCTCAAGCTTTGAAGCATTTGTTATGAACAATGGAATTTCCCCTTCAAGCTGATTGACTCCCAAGTTAACTTCTTTAAGGTTTGGAAGATGAAGACCTGTCGTGGCTGGAATTCTTCCTGTAAGGTTGTTCAAATTGAAAGCAATGATTTCCAAAGAAGATATGTTGAAAATAGCTTCTGGAATTTGACCAATAAGATTATCATTCTGGGCAAAATATAACTGCCTCAAATTTGATAGCTTCTCTAATTCCGGAGGATTTCGCTCCACTAACCGATTTTTTCCACAAAAAAGATTTTGATGAGTGGAAATATTGCCCATTGATGTGGGAATAGTCCCTGTTATTGAATTTTCGCCAAGATAAAAATCCTCGAGTTTGGATAAACAACCAATATTTCTAGGTATATCTCCAGTTATCTTGTTGTATGATATGGACAACCCCTTGAGCTCTCTGAGTTGGCATATGTTGGAAGGAATGCAACCAGAAATTTGGTTCTTAGATATACTTAGATACTTCAGATTTGACACAATATTCCCTTCATCAAGCAAGAGAGAA
>NW_025859333.1:0-1266 GCF_002878395.1 Capsicum annuum
ATTATTCTTATCACAGTAAGGAGTTGTTCACTTTTTTTTAGTTCTTTCTCATTTTCCTATCTCTTTCGATTTTGAATCTTTCTTAGTGTGTGAAGAAATATATTTATTTTTCACACCATTGTAAACATGCACCGCTATAACAGTAGGTCTAACCAAAGATTGCTTAGATTGTACCTATTCAATTGTAGCACCTAACAACCATCAAAATACTTTAATTAGCTGAGAAAAATCAGGAAACTACAGCCTAAAGTTGGAATTCAAATAGGTAGCTTTGATGGAGAATTATCACAAACGGATAGAGAGCAAAATTTGGCTCAAACCAATAGACCAAAGAATAAAATAGTGAATCGAAAAAGATAACCTCACAATTCATTTTCCTTAAATTATATGGACATTCAAACAATAAAATTGCAAATACAAGTAAAATAAACCCCATCATTTGGAAGAGAAACAAAAAATATAAAGAATGAGCCATAAATTTTTCATAGGCTAAGCTGGAGGCATAAGTACTAGTGAGTTGTTAGTTGAAGTAAACTTAAGGTTAAAAGTACACCTTTCTTAACTTATGCATATCTGAAGAAAGTTATAAATGTGCTAGCATTCTCTACTTATTAGAAGAGGGGAGAAAATAGTAAACATACACTACCGAGAATGTTAATGTCTCGGTCAAATAGTGAGCGATAGAGTTCAAACCATACCTATGAATCAAGAGGATTGAAACTGTTAGTACAAATTACATGCAGTAAGTGTTATGCATCTTAACAAAATAGTAAGGAATGAAAAGGAAGGAATAATACATAAACATGACCTTTAACTTGACATCAAATTATAAATATGACTTTTAACTTTCCCAGTGTACAAGTAGGCCCTTTAACTATCCAAAATATGAAAAATAGCACTTCAATCTTGCAACACATATGCGGAAAACTCCCTCCTACGTGGACTAGTACTCCAACCAAATGTTTCCACCTAATTAAAAAGATAGACATAGATTTTAGATATTAACTTTGCCAGTGTACAAGTAGGTCCTTTAACTACACAAAAGCTGAACAAAAAAACACTTCAATCTTGCAACACATATGCGTGAAAATCACTCCTACCTTGACTAGTACTCCAACTAAATGCTACCACCTGATTAAAAAGATACATATAGATTCTAGATAGTTAAAAAAACTTACACCATCACAAATACATGTATCTTTTAGATTTTTTCTTTAAGAAAAATAATTCATTAAAGGTTACCTTCATTAAAATAACATTCAAGTC
>NW_025859334.1:0-6258 GCF_002878395.1 Capsicum annuum
TACCTTTATGTGTTTCAATTGAATATTATTTCATCTAAAAGATCATATTATGCAAGACTATTGGCAAATATAAGCGGACCATAAAAAATAGATTCTGAATTGAGGGATCAATATGTGAGGCTTATTTGGCTAAAGAGACCTCTTATTTTTGTTCATATTATTTTGAACATGACGTACCATGTCTTAAGAAACCGACCTAATAGGCATGATGATGGAGACAATACAGATCCTTCGGCACCACCATTTTCAAGATTCAATCAACCAGGTAAAGGAAGTTCGAAAGGTGGTCCAGTTCGATATTTAAATAAGGTGGAGCTTAAGTCCGCTACAACACATGTATTATTAAATTTTCCCGAGGTCCTGCCTTTTTATAAGTGAGTATATTTATATTAAGAACAATCATTCAAGGTCTATCTAAGCTTTAACTAATGAAAGTCATAACTTTGTCGGACAGCTACTTCGTGGCTTTACACGGGAATGTTGCAGTTTATCCTATGTTTTCAGTGTGGTTTAGAGAATATGTAAGTGTAACTTCAATATTTAACACGATTTACACTTTTGTTCAATATCATGTATATTTGAATTCTTACTTTTTTTGAAATTTTAATAGGTTCATAATCCACTTAATTATGACCCAAATGGCCAATTTTTACGTGATATATCTTGGAGACCTGATGCTAAAGTCAGAAAGTTTTCTACGTACTCTGTCAATGAGTATAGATTTCATACATAAGAGTTCTCTAAGGGCAAAAAAACCAACAATAGTGGGGTTTGGGTGAAAGGTGATGGCGGTGTTGATTATTATGGTGTGCTTCACGAGATTTTAAAACTCGATTTTCATGTTGGTTGGCCAAAGAAAAAATTGGTCCTCTTTCGGTGTAAGTTGTATGATCCTACGCCTAGGTTAGGTACAAAGGTTCACTCTCAGTACAAAATAGTTGAAATTAAGCGTATAAGGGAGTATGGACTCTATGATCCATTTGTCATTGCACAAAATGTGAAATAAGTGTATTATGCTCCTTATCCTTTGTGTAAGAATAAATCTGCATAGCGGGTAGTTATAAAAACAAAGCCCGTGGGTAGAGTTGTAGTGGAGGATGCATTGGATGTGGAGTATCAGAATGACATTTCAAGTGTTGAAGAAAGGGTGGATGATAAATTAGCAGGTGAGTTACAACATAATGAACGCCTATATGAAGAATTTGATCCTTCTGAACTTATATTGAATATTCATGATTATGGAGAAGGAACATCCGGGGCAAATGACGAGGAAGATCCAACTGATGAAAATGAAATAAGCGAGGAAGAGTTACTTTCTAAAAATGAAACAAGTGATCAGGAAGAATCGATGAATGAATATGAAACAAGTGATGAAGAAGAACTGATGAATGACTATGAAACAAGAGATAAAGATTGAGTTGTTATTATTAGTAGTAATGTGTTGTAACAAGGTCTTGAATTGTATTTTAGCTGCTGCTTTTTGATATTTTTCCTGACAATATAGTGTCTTTTCTTTGTTAATATTTATAGTGCCAGTAAGAACATTTCTGGTTGTTTGATTAAATAGCAGTGGTAAAACTACTAGTGCTATGCATGATTTGCTTGTCTTGTTGCATTTTCTTAAATCCTACTTCTTTGAATCCTGATAAGATTGTTTGATGAAAATGACATTAGTAACCATGAACAGAATTGAGGTTTGTTTTCAATAGTTTTCAACATCCCATGCTTTATTTAAGCAGTTAGTTGTATGTTTACTGATTAGTCATTCAGATTATACATTCACTTCTCTTGTGAAGTCTTGGTTTGAAAATAGGTTTTACATTGAACAAAATAAGTTTACTCCATTAGCTCCACATGTACACCTCTTGGAAGTCTTCTGTGTACTATAATAATACTGTGGATTTGTAGTTTTCTAGCCTTCTATTTAGAGATAATTCTAACTTTGCAATAATAGTGAATAAGATGTAACTGCTTATGTGTTTATTTTGCCAAATTAAAGTTTAGAGGGATATAGAATATGGGAAAGATGTGGTGTTCTGGCAGAAGAGTATGTTGCAGCATGTATAATAACAGTTCAGTCCTCTAGAACTAGCTTAGGCTTTGGCTTGTAACTTTTTTATCTTATTTCCTTTACACTGTTGCTATCTTACATTTTAGCAATGCCTCTGGTAGATCCTGATAAAAGAAGTTTGTCAAAGTTATATGATCCTTGATTGATAAGATTTTTCAACAAATTCCTTCATAAGCTCATTCCTAAAGACCACTTAAAGTTAGATCAACTTAGAATATGATATTATTATGGGCAGCATAATACGCACTAACTCCTTTTTGTGTTCTTTTCAGGTGTTTAATAAAGAAAATCAATGGCATCAAAAGATCATGGTAATGGAAGGACCTGATAATCTTCCCCCAGGTTAATATACAATACCACCACCACCACCTGTTACCACAACTCTTCAACCAGCTACTACAAATATTATTCCTTCTCCAAGGGCAAGTATTTCACTTCCAAATTCATTTTTCATACCCTCACTGCCCCACCAGTTCCAGTCCTCTTCTCCCCATACTAGTCTACATAGTAGCTCTTCTTCTATACCTTCAACGTCATCCATACCGAGCCTTTCTGGATTGAGATTTGGAGGTCCTTGCACATCAAGATCGCCCTCCATTGATAGTGTTGTAGCATCTAATGCTTCAGCAGTTGCTTTCTAGCTTTCAAAATTTAAAGAGATAGTGAAATATGACGGCAACGGGAGGCTAATTATCGACCCTGATAGTAATGGGTAAGTAAATCTTATGTTTTTGCATAATTTTTAAAGATTTTAAAAGCTAAGATAATTTAATATAATTTTATTGCAGGTTCATTCCTGCATATAACGGCGGACATATGGTTATAGAAGCAATTAAACCATTTTTTACAGAGCCGTGAGGTAGCTGGAACAAGATTTGACTCGACGTCAAAGTGCTTATGTGGAATCAGTTTGTGGTTTAATCAAAATCAAAGAATTTACTATTTTAGTATGCAAAATTGTTTACTATTTCAAGACTTTATATTAAACTATTTTGCAGACAAAGTGTGCATGGAATTCTTGCCATGATAATAAAATACAACACATTTTCAAGTTTAAAGCAGCTCAACGGATCAAAGAACACTTGTATGATGCACGGAGGGACTTGAAAAAAACTGGTTGGCTGAATGCTGATATGTGGGTTCAGTTCTTGGAAAAATGGGATACTCCTAAATATAGGGCAAGGAGGGAACGGGCAAAAGCAAATAGAGCGTCTCAAATGGGTGGATCGTTGCACACTAGAGGTTCGATGAGTTTCAATACCCACCGATGAAGACTAGTAATATTAGCTTAAATTTCTGATTTGTTCGGCTTAGTTCAATGTTATAAACCATGACATAGTGAAGCCGTGTGGGGCTCTTTCGATTCACTATTGTTGTTATCTTCTTGTTGTTGTTCATCTTGAAGTCTAGTGAAGCCGTGTGTGGCCTATTTCGATTCCCTAGTATTGTTGACATCTTTTTGCTCTTGTTGTTGTTCATCTTGAAGTCTAGTGAAGCCGTGTGTGGCCTATTTCGATTCACTAGAATTGTTGACATCTTGTTGCTCTTGTTGCTCCAAAATATGTCAAGGTTACATATCTGTGATAAAGTTATAATGAAATGTCTTAGAGGCTATTTTTTATGATCTTTAACCAATACATTTCAGTTGTAAAATAAAACAAAATTAGACACATAAAGAGAGATTACGAATAGATGAAATAATACAAGTGATCCATTGGATTGGAGTTCTATTTCTGAGAACTAAGGATAGCAACTGTTAGTTTCTCCAGAAAGTACTCACTGTTAGAAGTTTGGCATAGATTATAGTAACTTAAGAAGGAACAATAGTAAGTATACTAAACGAGCTTCTACATTATTTCAGTAGCAGAAGTATTCTTCCAGTCGCAAGGTGAAGGTTAAGGTATGAAAACAGGGCAGTTCATTGTGTAGAGGAAGTACTCGAATAAGGAAATTTAAACAGAAAGGTAAAAGAGAACGCAGGTGTAGTTTTCCAAAGTATCCCATTTCCTTATCAGACTCGATGCAGTTTGTGTTTTAATTCCTCTTAGATTCTCATCACAAGTGGTACTAGTGAAAGTTCTGCCCTTTATCCTATCTAATGATGTAGGAAAGGAGTGTAGGGAATGGTATTCTTGTGGTAAAGTTTTAATTTTGAGCATAGGGAGGAAATGGGTATTGTTGAGGAAATGAGTTGAGCTTGTTTTTTAGGGGGTGGGAGTGAGGGGATTGACAGTAGAAAAAGGATCTGACTATTTTGTTGTTATTGTGTGTGTGTAAAAGATAATAAGAAAACGGAAAGTGCAAAAGAATATAGTATTAAAAATAGGAAATGGAAAGTTGTGTTTGCTATATTCTTGTGTTAAAGTATTGATTTTAAGCACAAGGAGAAAACAAGAGATGGAAAATAAGAAGAGGAAATGAGTATTCCTGTTGAAAAGAAATGAATTTTAATTTCTTTTTTTGGGGGTGGGTGGGTGGAGGGGGTGGGGGTGGGGTTGGAGGAGGTGGAGTAACTGATAAAGTTGTCTTCATATGATCAAGGAGATCACGGGTAGAAGAGGAAATGAGTATACCAGTTTCTTCACAATAACTGGTAATGTTTCTTCAGAATTTCTAAATAAGCATATCTATTCTAACTTTTGTCAATTTCTTCACAAGAAGAAAGAAATAAACACCTAGTTATTCTTTGGTTCCTGGTGTTAGTTTTTCCTTCACTATGACAGTTTGTTTCCCAGTTCTTCTTCTACTTTGCAAACTATGGAAGAAATGGAAGCGATGAAAAAGCAAATTGTGGAATTGACGCAGAAATGTGCAGCTAACGATGATAAGTTTGCTAAATTTGCTAAATTTGAAGAGTTGGTTAAGAAGCACATGTCGCAAGTATTTCATGATGAGGAAGATAATGAATCTGATGATAATTAGATTGTAGTTATTGTTCTTATTTTTGGTTGTAACATTTAGATATTTAAACTATTTGATTTGATGTTTGTTGTGAATGTTTTAAGTGGTTTTATTTATAAATTTTTGTCGCGTTTGATCCTATTGTGAAAAATACATTAGTTATGTTGTTTATAATCTGAAAGCAGTGTAAGCTAATGCAATATAATAATTATTTATTAAATAATAATTATTATTAAATAATTATTTATTAAATTTTCGACTACAGTGGTCGAAATAATTAAAATTATCAAATAATTTTTATTAAATTTCCGACTAAAGTAGTCGGAATAATTAAAATTATTAAATAATTATTTATTGAATTTCTGACTACAGTAGTCAGAATAATTAAAATTATTAAATAATTATTTATTAAGTTTCCGATCATAGTAGTCGGAATAATTAAAATTATTAAATAATTTTTTATGAAATTTCTGACTACATTAGTCGGAAAATATATAATTATTAAATAATTATTTATTAAATTTCCAACTAAAGTAATCAGAATATTTATAATTATTAAATAAATATTTATTAAATATCCGACTACATTTTTTACTAAAGTAGTCGGAAATATTTTTCCGACAAGTTATATTCTGACTACCACCAAGTAGTCGGAAAGTAGTCGGAATGACCTTATTTTCCGACCACATTCCGACTATATTGGCCGTCGAAAATTTAATATTTTCTAGTAGTGAGATTTTCTCCCAAACAGTTTTTATATTTTCTTTAATATTAATTTTAATATGTAGGTCAATTGGTCAAACCATATCAATAATATAGTATTTTAGTATTGTTTTATGTGTCATCTAAATTATCGTCGCATGGTTCGCAAATTTTAAGCTTCAGCACGACGCCCTCTCGATTTCGAACCCAACCTCGATTTCGAACCCAACACCACACAACATATATATATGAAAGATTTAAAAGATTTTTTGAAGAACATTATAAGTTCTCCTCTTTTTCTTTCTTAATTTCCTTTCAGGACGACAGAGAATGGAAGACCGACTTTATAAAAGGAATAGATTTAGCAAGCGTTTGGTCATAAGTTTCAAATATTTTTCATCTTATTTCAAATTTATGAAAATGAAATTGTAACTGATTATACTTTTCTACACAGGAGAAAAGAGAATATTTTATTGGAAAAAGGCTCAAATATGCCACTGAACTATCAGAAATGGTTCATTTATGTCATCCGTTAAAGTTGGGCTCATTTATGTCATCGCCATTACAAAACTGGCTCATCCATG